>NC_030383.2:36893249-37115516 GCF_001625215.2 Daucus carota subsp. sativus
GAAAATAACTACACACTTTGTAAAGTGCACACACTATACACATTCTCGAGAGTTAAATTAGAAGATCGTTTTTATCGAGAGTTTGTAATAGAGTGATTGTAGTCTCTGCAGCCGACACTTGTGTTGGAATTTGTAGCACCCGAGGATTATTTCTAATATAAGAATATTCCCCGACTTGCTGGAGTTATTTATTTACGATTGATTTAACATGGACTGAAACAAGATTATCCGCAATTAAATTAAATCGAAGAAATTGGTACGACGTATTCAACCCCCCCTTCTACGTCTGATTGGACCTAACAATTGGTATCAGAGCTTAGCTGATCGATATACAGATCTGAGATCCGTAACCAATCTGAAAAGCTAGCTGTCCGTACAATCGTAATTTTATCTGATAACAATGTCGACACACAAGTTAGGAATCAAAGTACCTCCATTTGACAAGGATGACTACAACAACTGGAAGATGAAGATGTTGCTGTACATCAGAGTTGCTAATCCCATGTTCATTGGGATTCTGGAAAATGGTCCATTTGTGCCTATGAAGATTATTCCTGAATCTGTTGAAAATGGTGTTCGTATTCCACAGAAGTCTGTTCCCAAAGAGAAAAGTGAATACACTGACACTGATAAGGAATATGTTGCACATGATCATAATCTGCAACTCATAATTGTTGAATCAATGACCAAGACAATGACACATCTGATACTAAGTCTGAAAACTTCAAAGCAGATGTGGGACACTATTGAGGCATTGATGGAGGGATCTGAAGAAGTCAGGGAAAACAGATACGATATGCTAATTGCCAGATATGAAGCATTTCAGGCAATACCCTGGAGAGAACATTTCTCAAATCTATGAGAGGTTCATGCTGTTGTTGAATGAACTCACCCTGCATGGAAAGACTTATCCACAGAAAGAGATTAACAGAAAGTTCTCATTTGTGATGCCACCCCATCTAGTTGTA
The DNA here is from genome assembly GCF_001625215.2 of Daucus carota subsp. sativus. Classification (NCBI taxonomy): domain Eukaryota; kingdom Viridiplantae; phylum Streptophyta; class Magnoliopsida; order Apiales; family Apiaceae; genus Daucus; species Daucus carota. Next base: position 36,894,218 of record NC_030383.2, read on the forward strand.
AAGACAGAGACCATCCGGGAAAGAAGCGACTTCAGAACTATGACTTTGGAAAAGCTGTTTGGAAAACTGAAGACGTTTGAGATGGAACTTGAACAGAGAAAGATCATATATGGTGGTGGATCAACAGAATCCAAGAGTATGGCCTTACAGAAGACCACTGCACTTATTGCTGATCAACCATACTTTGGTTATCAACAATTAGTTGAATATGGTATCAATGATCACACTGTTGCTCAGAGTGATTGTTCATCCATCAAAGCTGACTATCCTTCTACCATTACTGAGATTGTAGAAGCTGAAGTTGATGAAGTTTCTGATGAACCGGAGGATGAGTTTTACACTCAAGAAGAGCTGGAGCAGCTGGAAGATAAGTCAATGGCTTATATGGCTGCAAGGTTCAAGCATATCAAGTTCAGGAAGAACCCCCGATACAAGAAAGCTTCAGGAAACAAGTTTCAGGGTAAAGGAGGATACTCAGGGTCAGGGTCAAAGAGTACTGGCAGTTTCAAACCAAACATGTACGACAAGAGCAAGGTCAGATGCTACAACTGCAATGACTTAGGGCACTTTGCAACAGAGTGCAGGAAACCCAAAGCAGCTCCTGTCAGAAGCAACTCATATGATAAGAAGAATTCTTATGAGGATCTGAAGAAAGAGAATGAGAAGCTAAAAGCTAAGTTGGAAGCAATGGTGGCCAAGCACAAAGGAAGGGCTTACATTGCTGAGGGAAAAAGCTGGGATGACACAGATTCTGATGATGAACCTGTCCAGAGCAATTATGCATTTGCATTAATGGCTGACACTGTCGAGGAATCTCCATCTCAGGTATCTCCTGAAATTTCTGTTGATGACATGACTACTGCTGATTATAAAAAGACTATAAATGAACTAGGTCAAGAGATGTATAACTTGCACACTAGTTTATTAGCTTCAGAATCAGATAACTGTAGTCTTTCTCTAAAGATAGCTAAACTTGAAGAAAGAGTAGATGAATTAGCTTTAGAGAAACTCATGAATACTAACCTTAAAGATAGAATTGAATATCTAGAGAATAAGGAGAAGTGTAGTGCAGAAATTGAGGAGTCCCTTAGGTCTCAGATTGCTGACCTAGAAACTAAGCTTAGGGCCTATCAGAATTCTGCTTTTCTACAGAAAGAGATCTTGGATAGTCAAAGGGTTGATAAGAAGGTTGCTATTGGCCTTGACTATAGTTCTTTGGAAAGTGCTAAAAGAAAGAAGAGAAAAGAGAATGAAGGCATATTTGTTTCAGCAGGAACTGAGAATGCTCCTGAAGGAACAAATATACCTAAAATTCTGAAGAACACCAAGACCCCTATCTTTAGAATGGCACAAACAGAACCTCTGATAGAAGAAGACCTTGTCATCAAGGAAGAGTTGAAAAATGAGGAAGTTGTTAAGCCTCAAGTAAAACAGGAATCACAAGATGTACCTTCTAATTCCCAAGTCAGAGATGACTCAGATAAAACTGGATTAGGAAGTACTAGTTCCAACAAAAAGAAGAACAACAGGAATGGCAAGTTAGATCCTAAGAACACCAATTCTAGGAATTCTAATGCTAGAAAGGTTTGTAATAATTGCAATTCTACTAATCATCTTACTCATGCATGTAAAGTGATTAAAGTAGATAATTCTGTTTCTAGCATGCCTAATACTGTTAACATGAATGCTGTTCATTTGCCATGTGGTAGAGTAGGTTGCATGCTATGTGCTATGAATATGATGTCTGCATGCTTTACCATGTTGAATGCATCTTTTTCTGCACCATCTACCATGAATATGAATATGCCTGCACCTTCTGTTGCCCCTGTGGCAAAGACTGCTAGTCCTTCTAAGAAGAAGGAAACTCCCAACTCCAAGTCTAAAAGCACTTCTGCTAAGACTAAAAAGGAGAAGAGTCCAGTCACCCCTGAACAAGCACATGTTAAACCAGTTTCTGTTGATAATCATGTTTCTACTAAATCACCCGGACCCAAGAACGTCTGGGTACCAAAGAAAGTTTAATCCATTTGTGAATGCAGGGCACAGGAAGGAAAAGTAAAGTTGTGTGGGTTCTTGATAGTGGTTGTTCAAGACACATGACTGGAGAAAAGTCCCTGCTCACAGATGTGGTGATGAGAACCGGCCCAATTGTAATCTTTGGAGATGACAGCAAAGGTTTTACAACGGGATATGGTAAGCTGAAAGTTGGAAATGTCATCATTGAAGATATCTCTCTGGTGGAAGGACTCAAGCACAACTTACTGAGTATCAGTCAGTTCTGTGACAAAGGATACGACATAATCTTTCAGAAGGAAGTTTGCTTAATCCAGAACCGGAAGAACAAGGATCTTACACTTCGTGGTGTAAGAAAATCAAGTTTGTTTATAGCCGACATAGACTCAGCAAGTAAGGGGGAGGTCAAGTGTTTCTACACCAAGGCCTCTGCTGATGATAGTTGGTTATGGCATCGGAAGCTCTCACACTTGAACTTTAAGACTATGAACTCTTTAGTCAAAAGGGAACTTGTGAGAGGATTGCCACAGAAAGAATTCTGTCAAGAAGGACTCTGTGATGCATGTGAAAAAAGGAAGTCAAAGAAAGCATCACACAGGAGCAAAGGCATGACTGATATTGGTTCACCCCTTCAACTGATTCATATGGATCTGTTTGGACCAGTCAACATTCCTTCTATATCAAGGAAAAGATATGCTCTTGTGATCGTCGATGACTACTCAATATACACATGGGTATTATTCTTACATTCAAAGGATGAAGCAGCACTCGTCATCATTGATCATATCAAGAAGATTGAAAAGGAAGCAGATCTGCCAGTAAGGGCAATCAGATCAGATAATGGAACAGAATTTCGTAATGCTGTTCTTAATGACTTCTGTACTGATAAGGGCATCTCTCGTCAGTATTCAGCTCCAAGGACTCCACAACAAAATGGTGTCGTAGAAAGGAAGAACAGAACCTTGATTGAAGCAGCAAGGACAATGATTAGTCAATCAAGACTTCCAATCTATTTCTGGGCTGAAGCTGTAAGCATTGCTTGCTACACTCAAAATCGTACCCTGATTAACAAGGATTTGGATAAGACTCCTTATGAAGTAATGGCTAACAGAAAACCATCACTGAGTTACTTTCATGTGTTTGGTGCAAAATGCTTTGTGTTAAAAGAAGAACATCTGGGAAAGTTTGATGCCAAAGCTGAAGAAGGCATTTTTCTGGGCTACTCTTTAGAGTCTAAGGCCTACAGGGTTTATCTGATCAATGACGATAAGCTGATTGAAAGCATCAATGTAAGATTTGATGATACCAAACTCTCAAGTCTCCAAAAGGAAAATGAATCTGATTCTCTGGAGTTTGAGAATTTAGAAGACATCTATTTAGGAGAAGATCAACCTGAAGCTGATATAAGGGAACCTAATACAAATGAAGGAAATGTTGATCCTGAACCATCTGGAGAAAGTATTGGCAACAATACAAATGATCATCATGGTCACAGTGGTCAGAGTGGAGGATCATCAAATAGAATTAGCATTAGCTCAGGGGGAGTAAGTCAAAGTGGATCTACTAGTCATCACACTCAACACAACTATGATTTTGGTGAATCATCAAGATTGAATCTGCCAAGACAAAGGGTATGGAGTAGAGACCATCCTGTTGAACAAATCATTGGTGATCCAGACACAGGAGTGCAGACTAGAAGAGCAACTCAGAATGAATGCAACTTTGCTGGATTCTTGTCTCAGATAGAACCAAAGAAAGTTGAAGAGGCTCTAAGTGATCCAGATTGGGTATCTGCAATGCCGGAAGAACTCAATCAATTCGAAAGGCAGAAAGTTTGGAAGCTGGTGCCAAGACCTAAAGGAAAATCTATAGTTGGCACTAGATGGGTTTTTAGAAACAAACTGGATGAAGATGGTATTGTTACGAGGAATAAGGCAAGACTGGTTGCAAAGGGTTATTCACAAGAAGAAGGAATTGATTATGATGAAACCTATGCTCCAGTTGCTAGGCTTGAAGCAATCAGGATGTTCTTAGCATTTGCAGCACACTCCAACTTCAAAGTATATCAGATGGATGTGAAAAGTGCATTCCTGAATGGTGATCTGGAAGAGGAAGTCTATGTTGAACAACCCCCTGGGTTTGAAGACAAAGAATTTGAAGACTTCGTATACTTTCTCTTCAAAGCACTTTATGGCCTGAAGCAAGCCCCTCGAACCTGGTATGACACTCTTTCCAAGTTCTTACTTGAAAATGGTTTCACCAGAGGTATCATCGATAAAACTCTTTTTCATAAAAAGCATAAGGATGATATAATTCTTGTACAAGTATATGTCGATGACATTATATTTGGTTCTACTAATGATCTTTTGTGCGAGAGATTTGCTAAGTTAATGCAGAGCAAGTATGAGATGAGCATGATGGGAGAATTGTCCTTCTTCCTAGGACTTCAAGTTATTCAGAAGCCTGACGGTATTTTTATCTGCCAATCTAAATACATCAAGGATCTTCTGAAGAAATATGGAATGGAAGAAGCATCTCCTGCCAAAACCCCTATGCCAACTGCTGTCAAACTTGATCAGGACAAATCTGGTAAGTCAGTTGACATCACGAAGTATCGAGGTATGATTGGCTCTCTCTTATACTTAACTGCTAGTAGACCAGATATAATGTTCGCAACTTGTTTATGTGCTAGATTCCAGGCTGATCCTAAAGAGTCACATCTTATAGCTGTTAAGCGTATTTTTAGGTATCTTAAGGGAACCCCCAATCTAGGGATTTGGTACCCTAAAGATACAGGTTTTAATCTGGTTGGCTATACAGATTCTGACTTTGCAGGATGTAATATTGATAGGAAAAGCACTTCAGGAAGCTGTCAGTTTCTTGGACGAAGGTTGGTGTCATGGTATAGCAAGAAGCAACACTCCGTGTCTACGTCTACAGCAGAAGCTGAATACATAGCTGCTGGAAGTTGCTGTGCTCAAATCTTGTGGATGAGGAATCAACTACAAGATTATGGACTCATGTTGAATAAAATTCCGATTCTGTGTGATAACACGAGTGCCATTGCCATTGCCAACAATCCTGTTCAACACTCCAGGACAAAGCATATTGATATCAGGTATCATTTCCTTCGCGAGCATGTCATGAATGGAACAGTAGAGTTACACTTTGTACCTACTGATCAACAAATTGCAGACATCTTCACTAAACCACTAGACGAATCAACTTTCTCTAGACTGGTTGGTGAACTTGGGATGTTAAATATGTCTAATTAATTAGACAAGAAATAACTGCAATTTGTTCGTAAGTTCACAAGTTTTAAAATGTACATATTTTCAGGACTTGTGAATTTACAAAGTGCATCCAGTATTTTACATAATTTTCTGATAATTAGTTTTAATTATTTGCCATGATTTATATGATTTGCATGATTATTTGCTAAATGGTAGATATTTAGAATTAACTTTCTTGAATTATTTAAGTGCTTATATTCAATTAATGAATATTAGTGTTTATTTGATTCATATTTTAATTATATTTGATTAATGGATTTGAAGCAATTCAAATTATTTTAAGTTGTCCATTAATTAAATATTAGTTAAAATAAATGCAGCATAATTTATTAAATATCTGTTGACTAAATTTTAATTTAGTTAAAATTTATTTAATCTAATTGTGATATTAATTTGTTAGATTATTTTGGATTTAATCAAAATTCGTTTAACAATTGATATGAATTTGGAAGAGTTTTCCCAGAATTTGTCTAAGTACTGAAATGGTGGGTGGTAGTCGAGCGCAACATTTGACTTAGTCAAATGTTGCGCCCATGATGAGTCAGTATGTGTAGTTATTCAGCCGAGCGCAACATTTGACCAAAAAGTCAAATGTTGCGCCCCCAATCTACTTGTATGTATAGATGTATTAGCTTCTAAGATTTTTGTTAAGTCAAGGGAAGTTGCGCCTCATACAGTACATGTATGAGGGGCAAACTTGTCAATCCACATGTGGCGCCACCTTCTGTTATATGTGTCCAGTATGGGGGGCATCTATGTCTTTTCACATGTTGCGCTTCCCCTCTCCTGTACACATATATATGCTACACTTAGTGCTTTTCTTTCCTCATCATCTTCACTTACACGCATATATACACACGTCTTAAAATCCCTCTCCCCACTGTTTCAATTTTTCGAACTCAGCCATTTTCAATCGAACAAAAACACACCTTAACTTTGTCCATTTTGATTTCTGAGACTAGATTCGTGATCCCCTTGACGAGCACTTCAGTTTCATATAAACCTTTTTACGATCCATAATCGTTTTTTGTAAGGGTTTTTCGAGACTCTTCACTTTCTAGACGAGTTTTGATCGTGATTTTAGTGTCCATAATTTGCGAAACCGATACCATTATTCTTAGAATTTCAAGAAGTACAACATACTTTAATTTCATCGAAATCTGAAATTCTTGAATTTAGGGTTTTACGGAGCGTTATTAATTAATTATTTTCGTGACATAAAGTGAATATTTGTTCGTGTTTATTCGTGAAAAGAAATTTATAATCATTTTTAATTTTAATTAAAAATGGCTGCAAATTTTGAAATTCCGAAAACAAATTTCACAATTGTTGAGAATAATAATTTAATTACGCAAGCGAATTATCGACGCTGGATTCGATATATGTCTGAATATTCGTTTGCTAGATTTGCTATGACAGAGTCAGTGTATCTTAACAAATCTCTTCTACGAGATTTCTTGTCTTCTATTTCTGTTGTGAATGCAGGACAGGTACTTGGTATTACTTGTCAAATTCAGGGACGAACGCTGTCAATTACTGAGAACACCCTGAACACTGCTCTGCAACTGCCAACAGAGAACTTTGAAGCTGTTCCAGACAAGGCTGAAAGAACAAATTTTTTCTTTGCTATTCACTGCCAGAGGGAGAATGGTGATCTTCCAGGAAAGATGTACGTCAAGCATTTACCTCGAGAATGGAATTTCTTCTTTAATTCCATTTCTCATGTATTTGCACCAAAAACTGGAGGGTTCCATGGGATTACTAATTTCAATCAGGAAATTGGGATTGCAATAGCACAAAATACAAGGATAAATCTGGGACATCTAATCATGGGAGCATTTCAGGACTCCTTAAGGAAGAACAGGAATGTGCTTCTCTATCCTCGGTTCTTCCAGATAGTGCTGAATCAACTGCTGACTCCTGCTGAAAGAGCTGTCTATCCCAATATAGACAATGTTATATGCTCTTTCATGTCTACCAGGGTCATTTCTATGCTGGAAAACCATCAGAACTACACCAACAATGAGGATGTGGTTCTTCCGGAGGCAATGCAAGAATTCTTAAACAACCAGAACTTGCCTCCACCACACATTCAAAATGTAGCTGATCCAGTGGTTCAGGAAGAGGAGGCCCCTGAAACACAAGCTGAAGAAGTCACTGAGTCATCTCATCAAGCTAGTATCCCTGAGACTCAAACTTCTCAAATGGAAGAGGAAGTGATAGTGGAAGATGCACAGACATCCTCAGATGACAATGCTCAATCTGAAGGAGAGGATTCATTACAGGATAATTCTACTGATTCTGAGGATGAAGTGAATACTCCTGTTCAAACCACTGCAGCTGATGTGATGGAGGATATTGATGAACTCTTCACCAACACTTACAATCCACTGCTACAGTCAGGTATCCCTTCTGACTCTGACAACTTGTCATTTAGTGCACCTGATTGGGTTCAGAATCTTTTGGATTCCAATCAGCTTTCACCACCTATCACAAGTGCCAATGAATTTGAAATCCCCCAAATTCATAACCAAGGCACCACTTCACAACCACCTGAAGCAGAAACTTCTCAACCCCTCAGCCAACCACTTCATATTTCTGAGAGAGAGGGAGAAAGTGCCTTAAGTGCACCACATAAGGAGATTGTTTCTGCAACTGCAGCTCTGTCTCCTAGTCAGGAAAGGAGAATAGAACCTGAGACAACTGCAGATTTGTCTATTTCTTCACCACCTCAGCCACATGATATTACAATGCACAGTGAGGTTGCACACACAGTTGAAGAATTGACGGTTGCTAACACTTTGTCGTCCATGTCAGGGATAGACACTGTTGTTTCTGATCCTATTCAGGGTCAAGTGCCTTCACAGGCTTCTGGGGGAAACTTGGATGAATTGCCACATTCTGCATCCTTGTCTACCCCCCTGGGAGGAACATTCCCAGATCCCTTAAGGGACTCTTCACCTCTCGAAGGTGAACGGCAATCTGTTTCTGAGCCCTTCATTTCAGGAAGTGTGCCAGTTATAGAGGACTTGTCACAAAGTCATTCGCCGTCAAAGGCAGTTGTGGGAAACCAGGGTGCTTTGCCTATTCAAGGATCACATCCTTCGAGCCCTGTGTCTACCCATCCTGAGATTCCAACTCAGGATCCATCAAAGGACTCACTACCTTCGAGTAGTTGGCAACTTGTTTCTGATGACTCAGATTCATCTGACGAGGAAACTGAAGACGAAGGCTCACGAACCTTCATTGCACCTTCTGTGACCTCTCTAGAAGAGGCTAAGAAGATTTCTTCTGCAGGTACATCTAAGGCTGCTGGAACTTCTTTGAGTGAGAGGGAAACACCAACAGAACTTGAAATACAGAAACCCTCTGCCTCACTGAGTGTTCTAGCTTTGAGTGAAACGAGAGAAACACCTACAGAACGAACACGTGAGAACCCAACAGCCCCACCTACAATTGAATATGCTATTCCAACTGTATCTGTGACAGAATTTGAAGCTCTGAAATTCAAAGTTCAACATCTTGAAGCTGAGAATCTTGTTCTACGGGAGGAATTAGTGGAAATCAAATCAACAATGGAACAAAGGTTGGCTGCACTTGAAGCTAAATTGCTGGCATCTCAAACTTCCAGAGAGGATTACTCAACTGAGGGGGAGAGAGCAGCAGAAAAAGCAAAAGGGAAAAGGGTGATCACAGGGGTGTCTGAAGAACTGATTGATTCTGCTCTTAAACATCAATTCAGTTACAGTCATGATGAATACATTCCTGAGTTTGTTGATGATAGAATAATAAGGATGGTTGGTGCTGAGAATGATGATCTGGAAGAAGGAGAAATCCCAGACAATGAAGTCTTTGCTGATGAACTTGCATATCACAATGACATCTTCCCTCCTCAAGAATTTGAAATTGCAAATCCACAAGACATTGCTGAGGTTTCTAAGGATTATGCTGAGCAAAGGAGAGCAAGGGAGAAGTTAGAAAATCAAAGACGAATTCGAAGGGAAAGGAGACTTGCCAACTTACATAAAGATGGAGCTGAATGGGACATTGCTAGATCTGTGTTTGATTTTCCAGAGGTCACTCAAGAAAACAATGATGACGAAGTGAAAGATATCTTTGACTCCTTCAGGAACAATTACAAGGACTTACATGATTATCACGAGGTGTTAAATGATATCATTTCTACTGTGTCTGTTGCTGTGCTTCCCAGAAGAGGATGGATGGTAAACATGTCATTTGAGCTACAAAGAGAAGGCCATGGACTCAAGTATGTGTCAAGTCAGTTTCTCAGAGATCTATCTTTAACTGAGCTGTTTGTGGTAAGAAATAAGATCATCTCAACCGGCAGAAAGCATAATGAAGTATTCAGAGATATGGTGGAAGAATGGATCACTGATATTGGAGTTGAAATTCATGACAAACCTTCAGTTATCAAGTATTTCAAGGATGGTACGATTCAGAGTATTGGACTCACTGATGAAGCATTGTCAACATACAATCCTCGTATACTGAAATATCTGGAAACTCAAGTCAGGGAGAAGTGCTCAAGGACTAGCAAGGGAAGACTAACTGCAGAATTGCTATATGCCTATCGTCTGAACTTTGCTGCTCTGAGAGACTTAGACTTATCAGCAATCAATCGTCAACCACCATATCCACTGCCTCCACTCAATCCTGAAATTCCTGAAAATCCAAAAGCACCTGTTGTAACCTACAATCCTACTTCTGTGATATTCAAGAAGAAGAAAGACTCTGAGGCCATTGCTATACCACTGACAGAAATTGGAAAATTCTCTTCCAAAAGAATTATTCGTGCTGTTGCTGCTGTCAAGTTATCAGTTGTGAAAGAAGACAAGAGTGTGCTCAAAGATTTGATTGATCTTCTAGAAATAAGAAAAGCTGTAGAGACTGTCCATAACACTTCAAGGGTTCGTGCTCATCCATCAAGAATAATCATGAAAATTGAAGGAATGGAGATGAATGTCACCTTTAAGAAGTTGAAGAAAATGGTTCATGTCCAGACATTAGATAAGATGAAGAAGAATCTAGAGCAACCTCCACCTGAGAACACACTGGAGCAAGTGGCACTGAGTACCATCACTGCTAGGATTGAAGAAATTGAGAGCAAGCTCACTCAGAAGAAAGAGGAGGAAGCTGCAAAGAGAAAAGCAGAGCAGAAGCTGATTAATGCAAGAGCCAAGAAACCAAGGAGAGATTAGTTCAGGCTAGAGGAACAATGGCTGCTTGTATTTACTTTTGATTTCTGGAAAATGTAAGATATAATCCAGACTGTACTTAGAATTATTTCCTATTTAAAAATAGTATGCTTTTTCATTGTGTCAGTTGAGTTATCCTCTTAAAGGATTTGCTTGTCGAACTCTAACAATCAAATAGGGGAAGATTGTAAAGCATAATGTAACGTAAATGTAATTACGATAACTCAACACAACAAAAGACAGGAAACAATACGTAAGTATATTACAGGAATCTACAGGTTGGAGATTCGATACAAACAGACAAAGACAATCAAGATATCTGAGATGAGCATCCGTCCACTGAAAGAAGTTCATTAATATGTTCAAGCCTCAGTGAAGAATAAAGTTCAATGTGTCTGCTATCAAGATTGCCTGAAGATCAAGTATCAAAGACCAGAAGATTCCAGTATATTTAATTTGATTATTTATAATCAAATTTATCGAAGCAACATCTAACCCGGAATGACTGATCAAGTATATTATCAAGCAAAGGATTCAAAGAATTATTTCAGTTCGAGTCGTTTGTGAACCAGACCAGTGCACAGGACGTCAGGACGTACGAAAGTATTCAGTGGATTCGATCAACGAATTAATTGATCAAGTCAATCGAGCTACTCCAGAATATGATGCCAAAGAACTCATTATTATATATATATACATATATATTAATTGTGAATTACCTGAATATAAATAATTCAAGTAATTAAATAAACAATTAATAATATATATATATATAATGGTGCCAATGAGAGTCCAAAGGAAAAAATGACTAAGTACTAACTATGCGGCTGTTTCAACTGAAGCGCAAACTTTGACCCGGTCAAAGTTTGCGCCTCTACACTTTGTCCACCACTTAGAATGTTTTCTAAGTATATAATCTTTGTGTACACAGTGTGAAGGGTGAACAAGCGCCAAGTTTGACTAAGTCAATACTTGCGCTTAGTTTTCCCTTTGGAAAAACAGCTAAGTGCTTCACCTGTACAGTATGTGGTAGCGCAACATTTGACCAAAAGTCAAATGTTGCGCCTCCTGTTATCTACTCAGCGCAACTCTCATACACTATCAAATAATTTCTAAGTACGCTACAGGAGGACACTGTATAGGCGCAGGGTTTGACCAGTTGACCTCCAGTGAAGAATGGATGCACTTGGGCGCAACTTTCATATATATATATATATATATATATATATATATATATATATATATATATGTTTATATATGTGTATATGAAAGTGGCGCCACTTCTTGAATACCTTTGGAGTTAGATTTATTTTTGTAAATCGAATCCGTCCAGGACAAACTCAAGTCGTCCAGGACGAACTCGTTAACCATGGTTAGTTGTTGGAAAGCCTATAAATAGAGCTTGATGTTTTCATTTGAAAATAACTACACACTTTGTAAAGTGCACACACTATACACATTCTCGAGAGTTAAATTAGAAGATCGTTTTTATCGAGAGTTTGTAATAGAGTGATTGTAGTCTCTGCAGCCGACACTTGTGTTGGAATTTGTAGCACCCGAGGATTATTTCTAATATAAGAATATTCCCCGACTTGCTGGAGTTATTTATTTACGATTGATTTAACATGGACTGAAACAAGATTATCCGCAATTAAATTAAATCGAAGAAATTGGTACGACGTATTCAACCCCCCCTTCTACGTCTGATTGGACCTAACAATTTTCCATCCTTATTTAGAATTGAACAGTGTGATGGATAGAAAATCACCTTGTAGCCATTGTCACATAGTTGACTTATCGAGAGGAGATTGTATTTCAATCCCGTAACTAATTGTACATTGGCAATCTTAAAATGTTCATTTCCTATATTTCCAATGCCAATAATATTACCTTTGCTGCTATCTCCAAAAGTGACGACTACAGCGGTTACCTTTTTAATTTCATTCAAGAGAGACTTGTTCCCGGTCATATGCCTTTAACATCCACTATCGAGGTACCACATGTTTTGCTTAGCAACAAAGGATTCCTACAACACTACTACAAATAATGCATTAGACACCGGTCAAACGCCGATGTCTTTTGAAAATCCGACCGATGTCTTCGCGTGCGATGTTATATGTATGGTATATAGACATCAGTCCTAACCCGATGTAAATATCATGTTCAGACATCAGTTTTCTAAAAAAATTTGATGTCTTTTGCTGAAATATTACCAATATATTGCTTGATTACAACATGAATAATGATTTATTACAAGATTTGGCACCCTTTGAACACATACATCAGAGGGCAATATAAACCATATGCATCGTTTTTTAAAAAAAATTGATGTAAAAACTAGATTAGACATCATAAGGAAAACAGGACCGATGTCAATGATGTTTTTAACATCGATTCTTGTTTAAGGAATGATGTAAATCCTCTATTCAACATCGCCCTTTGTATATTAGACGATGTTAACGACTGTTTTAACATCGATTCTTATTTAAGGACTGATGTAGATCAGGTATTCAACACCGCACTTTGTATACTATACGATGTTAATGGTGTATTCAATTTCGCTTTTTGTATATTAACCGGTGTAAAAGTACTTTTTAACACCGTTTTTAGTATAAAAATGGATGTAAAATGGCATCTTTAGTACTAGAAAATAGAGTTTTAACACGGTCATTAAGTTAAGGAGCTGATGTAAAAGAATTTTCTAACATCGGTTTGTTACAACTCTTTGATATTAAAGGTTTATAAGACATCGTCTTAAAGATTAAAACTGATTTAATAAAGTTTTCAGACATCGATTTTTTTAATTTTTTTAATATTAAACATTTTTTTAACATCGGTTTGTAACATACACATAATGTCTTTAGTTTAAAAAACATCGGTTTAATTTGATATTGTAATGTAAGTGTTCGTTTCAACATCAGATACAAGGAAAAATGTGATGTCTATAAACTCATTTGACATCGGTTATATGTGAACTTAGTGATGTAATTGTCATATACATTTTTGAAACAAAAATTATACCATGCATATGCAGCTTCTACACTCTTGCCAAAAACTAAAAGCACACTCTTGCCAAAAACTAAAAGCACACTCTTGCCAAAACTGAAAGCACAATCTTCTTGTTAATACCACAACAAACAAAACTAACCAGAAGAACAATAAATCTAAAATTGCAGACACAAAAAATATAACCAATGTACGTACTGAAATTCACTTTCATTGCCAATTACTAACTTCCCAACCAACAAGTAAAATTCAGCAGTACGTACGCATCCAAAATATATACCAACTCGATCCCCAACCAACAACGTTAAAGCAATTCCCGAACTACAAAGTGCTAGAGCTGACATGCAACATCCACACAACAGCTCCTATATATACCAATTTAATTAATTACCATTCAACAAAAGAAATTCAAACTACATCTTGTCCTCAATAAATTCGAGAGCCTCCATACGGACCTCATCTAGCTCCTCCTCTGTGTAACAGTTTCGAGACCTGACTGCCCACTGAAAAGAAATAATATAATTTTAATTAGAAGTTTAATAATATATTTTCATTTTAAATAAATCAACCTGCATGCAAGGCTATTAAAATAAATATGCACCTTGGTCATGAAAGACATTTCTTTGTCCATAACAATGTCTCTCATATATCTAAGGACCGTATACCCACATTCAGTTCCCCCTGGTTGCTTAGGCGATCCCTTAATTTGAGCAATCGTAGTGATACAAATATATTAATAAGGTCATCCATAGAAATTAAAATAAATAAAATGAAATATTATAATGCAGATGCATGACTTACCATAAGATAGACTACTTTGGGAGTTCTCTTTGCCCTTCCACTTTGAGCATGGTAACTTGCCAATGCACTACAAAAAGATATCATGCACTGTATGAGTATCCACTTTGAGCATGATAACTTGCCAATACATATTGAATTGCTCAACTAGCAAGCAGAAAAATCTAAAATTACTCTATTAGTCCTCGTTCCAAATCTGGAAAACGGGTGTTGTGTGGCAAAGGATTCAGAATATAGAGATCGTCATCCCAAATTACAACCAAAATCCAATGGGCCCTGTTTTTATTATAAAATACAAACTAAGTCAGAATTTAAATATTTAGACTAAAAATTAAAATATAACAACAACAAATATACGTACATTTGATTATGTGGCATGAGATATAGTCGATAATAATTATCCATCAACCGTTTGACCACAGCATTTTGAAATTCTTTATTGAGGGTATATGTGGATGCAGGATCCAAAAAGCCAAACAAGAGCGCGTCATCCTTCTTCCGGTCCTTATAACATAAATGATGCAAGTACCTACATCATATCGAAAATGAAAATAATTCAGATTGGACAATATGGTTGTCGAATATGCAAAGTGCAAAGAATAAACAAATATGAAAAAATTACTTACGCCATATATGCACCAACCACAGATTGTCCGATCATGTCAAACTCCAACAACGAGATCAAATTCTCTTGCAAAACAAATATTGTTTTCACAGCTCCAAATACATCAGCGTCACATGGAATTTGTATAGAAGCCCCGGTCGCTTTCATAAATGTGGACGCATGTTTGTACAGAACTTTATATTTGCTCGGCACATTTTTTCTTAACTTCACTTTATGAAATGATTGTTGTAGTTTCTTCAGCTCACTTGTTACATATTTGATGATGTCACAGGTATCTAACTTGTTTAGTGTGCAGAAGCAAATATCAGAGTTTAGCTGGAAATCAGAGTTTAACGACTGCCAGCTGGATCAGAGTTTAAGCGATGATCAGAGTTTGCAGGCGGCTGATTTTCAGGAGCATATCTGACTAAATAAGGAAGATAAAGATCAAGAGAGATTGTACAGATCAGGACAGCAGAAGGATAGCTACTGATTAGATTATTTTAGGAAGCAGATAATTATAAATCAATCAGTAGATATCATGTAACTGTGTATATAAACACAGCTTAGGGTTTACTCTAGATGAGTTATTAATTTGAATATCATTCGTGTAACCTAGCAGCTCTTAGTGATAAGATATAAATCACTAAGAGATTATTTGTAAGCTACTGTGATTTGTGAATAAGTGTTTAGTTGAATTATTCTCTTATACTGGTGTTTTGTTTTTGATTGTGTTCACTATATTATCTTATATAGTGAGTTTAGTCGGCCTAACAAGTGGTATCAGAGCCAGCTCTGTTGATATACCTACAGTGAGATCTTAATCACACACAATCATGTCTGAGAAATCACAAAATAGTAGATATGAGTCTCTTAGGGTTCCGGTCCTCAGGGCATCTGAATATTCTGTCTGGAAAGTTAGAATGATCATGTTTCTGGAATCTACAGATCCAGAATATCTGGATAGAATTTATGATGGTCCACACATGCCAACGAAGCTCTCTGTTGCAGTGGGAGATGAACCCCAGAAGATGATTCCTAAAGAGAAGAAGGACTATACTCCAGAGGACATCTCATCTATCAGTAAAGATGCAAAGGTGAAGCATCTGTTGCATAGTGCTCTGGACAATGCTATGTCCAATAGAGTAATTGGATGCAAAATTGCAAAGGAGATATGGGATGCTTTGGAAGTCAGATGTCAAGGAACCAAAGCCATCAAAAAGAACAGAAGGACCATACTTACTCAAGAGTATGAACACTTTGATTCAAAATCAGGTGAATCACTGACTGATCTTTATGATAGGTTTGTCAAACTGCTGAATGACTTGTCTCTTGTGGACAAAGAATATGATTTGGAAGACTCAAATCTCAAATTTCTGCTTGCTCTTCCTGAAAAGTGGGATTTGAAAGTAACCACTATAAGAGACAATCATGATCTTGAAGAGATGTCTCTGGATGAAATCTTTGGAAGGTTGAAAACTCATGAACTTGAGATGGAACAAAGGAGCAAACGACATGGTGGGAAACCCAAACCAGTTGCTCTAAAAGTTCAAGAAGATTCAACTGTGAAAAGCAAAGGAAAAGCTCATGTCAAAAAGTCTGATACTGAGTCATCAAACTCTGATGTTGACTCAGACTCTGATATACCTTCAGACTCTGATGACAGTGATACTGAGATGATGCAGCTGGCAGCACTAATGGTGAAAAGCTTCAAGAAGATGGCTTACAAGAACTTCAACAAAGGGAAAAAGCTCTCAAGGAAAGACAGAAACTCTGATAAGAAGGTCTTCAAAAGGAATGAAGGCAAAGAAGAAAAATCTGGAAAATCTGATAAGTCTAAATACACCTGCTTCAATTGTGGAGAGAAAGGACATTTTGCAACTGAGTGCAAGAAAGCTAAGAAAGAAAAGGAACAGGCCTTTATCACAAAGAAGGGGAGTTGGGCAGACTCATCAGAATCAGAGGAAGAAGTCAACTATGCCTTGATGGCAAACATGGACAACAGCACTGAGACTGTTGAAACTAAGGTACCTCATTCCACTCTTGCTTTTGATACTGAGGATATAACTGAGTTAAGATTGTTTCTTAAAACTCTGCATGTTAGTTATAGAGATCAGACCTTAGAAAATGACAGACTAAAATCTGAGATCTTGGATGTTAAGAAAAGGAATGATTATCTTGAAAAGGAACTAGTTCAGATGATAGAAGTTCAGAAGGAAAGAGATGACTCTATCTTTATTAAAAATGAACTCTTAAAGAAGAATGCTTCTCTTGAATCAGAACTTGCTAAGGAAAGAGAGATAATCAAAACTTGGACTAACTCAGGAAAGACTACTCAGAATATCCTAGAAAGTGGGAACTGGAAGAAAGGGTTAGGTTACTCTGATAAAAATGAAGCTGAGTCATATAAACAAGAAACCATTAAAATTGAAAAACCCAAGGTAGTTCCAGTAAGATTTGTTGCAGAATCAAAAACTAATACTCCTAAACAGGTTAATATTGGTTTAATGACTCAGAAACAGCTTAAGCACAAACTCAAGGAGGTTAAGAAAGAAAACAGGATTAAGGAACCTAGGAAAAATAGGAATGGAAAGGTTGGAATAAACAAAAGCAACAATTACATGCCTGTTCCAAATGCTCCTAGAAAAACTTGTCATAATTGTGGTAATCCTAATCATCTTGCTTCTTTTTGCAGGAAAAATAAGGACATAAATGCTATGTCTCCAAAATCAGAAGTTAAGACTAGGAATACTAGATTTAGACCAGAGAATCCTTGTTTTCATTGTGGTAGTTTATGGCATTCCATTTACACTTGTAAGGAATACCATAGTTTATATTATGATTATTATGAATTAAAACCTTCTTTGAAGAAAAAGATTGATTCTCCTAGTTCAGCATCTGTTAAAAAGTCTGTTAGCACAAACTCTGATATAAACTCTGATAAATCTTCCGCTGCCAGTGTTAACAAACTTAACAAGAACAAAGGATCCAAGCAAGTCTGGGTCCTTAAAACTAATCATTAGTTATGTATGTGATTGCAGGGCAACAGGAAAAACATCCTAGTTCTGGACAGTGGATGCTCAGGACATATGACAGGAAATAAAGCCCTGCTATCAGACTTTGTGGAGAAGGCTGGCCCAAATGTTTCTTATGGAGATGGCAACATAGGGAAAACTTTGGGATATGGCAATATCAATCTTGGAAATGTCATCATTCAATCTGTAGCTCTGGTCTCAGGACTTAAGCACAATCTGCTAAGCATAAGTCAAATCTGCGACAGAGGATATCATGTCAATTTCTTGGAAGAACACTGTGAGGTCATTAGTAAAAGAACTGGAAAAGCTGTTCTGAAAGGATACAGACATGGCAACATCTATGAAGCTAAGCTATCTTTAAACTCTGAAAGCTCTGCAATCTGTCTACTTAGCAGAGCCAGTATTGAAGAAAGCTGGAACTGGCACAAAAAATTATCTCACCTGAACTTCAATAATATAAATGAACTTGTGAAGAAAGATCTTGTGAAAGGACTTCCAAAATCAGTTTTTACTCCAGATGGACTCTGTGATTCCTGTCAGAAAGCAAAACAGAGGAAGTCTTCCTTCAAAAGTAAAACTGAGTCCTCAATTCTTGAGCCATATCATCTGCTGCATGTTGATCTTTTTGGACCAGTAAATATAATGTCCATTGCAAAGAAGAGATATACTCTGGTCATTGTTGATGAATTTACCAGATATACATGGGTATATTTTCTTCACAGCAAGGATGAAACACCATCTTTATTGATTGAGCATGTCAGACAGCTGAATAAAATCTCTAAAGATGCAGTAAAGATCATCAGAAGTGATAATGGCACTGAGTTCAAGAATTTTAAAATGGAGGAGTTCTGTAAAGAAAATGGCATTAAACAGGAATTTTCAGCACCTGGAACACCTCAACAAAATGGTGTTGTAGAAAGGAAAAACAGAACTCTGATTGAAGCTGCTAGAACCATGTTGGAGGAACCAAAATTGCCAACCTACTTCTGGGCTGAGGCTGTGCAGTCTGCCTGTTTCACACAGAATGCAACTCTGATTAATAAACATGGGAAAACTTCTTTTGAAATGGTTAAAGGCAGAAAACCAAATCTCAAATACTTCCATATCTTTGGATGTAAATGTTTTGTTCTGAAAAATCATCCTGAACAGCTAACCAAATTTGATTTAAAAGCTGATGAAGGAATTTTTGTCGGTTATCCTTTATCAACAAAAGACTTCAGAGTTTACAATCTGAGAACAAGGGTAATCATGGAATCCATTCATGTATCCTTTGATGATAAGAAAATTACTGGAATGGAAGATTTTGAAGATCATGAGCAACTGAGATTTGAAGATGAAGATACATTCTCTGACTCCATAAACTCTGACTCTGAGACAATATCAGAGCATGTCACTTCTACTCACCAACCTCAAGCACATGTTGAGGGGGAGCACTTTCAAGATGAAAATCTGGATGAAAATGTTGCAGACTCGGCAGAAAACACAAACTCTGATTCTGACTCCTCAATCTCTGATCACTCTGCATCAGAAAATCAGGAGAACATATCTTCAGGGGGAGCATCAGAAACTCAGAATGCTCATGGAG
Source organism: Daucus carota subsp. sativus (assembly GCF_001625215.2). Classification (NCBI taxonomy): domain Eukaryota; kingdom Viridiplantae; phylum Streptophyta; class Magnoliopsida; order Apiales; family Apiaceae; genus Daucus; species Daucus carota. The sequence continues at coordinate 36,913,768 of NC_030383.2, forward strand.
ATAGCATGAATAATGGGGGAGAGGCATCAGAGAATCAAAATGATACTGGCATGGATCATGGGGGAGGATCTAGTTCCAGAAATCAACTGCCACATGAAAGAAAATGGACAAAGTCTCATACACCAGATCTGATTATTGGGGATCCAGATGCTGGAGTACAAACCAGAACTGCAACAGCAAATGAGTGTTTATTTCATTCATTTTTATCTCAGACAGAACCAAAGAAAGTGGAAGAAGCCTTAAAGGATGCAGACTGGGTAACAGCAATGCAGGAGGAGTTAAATGAATTTGAGAGAAATAAAGTCTGGACACTTGTACCAAGACCAAAGAACAGGTCAATTGTTGGTACTAAGTGGGTTTTTAGGAACAAAACAGACAGTGATGGTATAATCACAAGAAATAAAGCCAGACTGGTAGCTAAGGGATATTCTCAACAAGAAGGAATTGACTATGATGAGACCTTTGCCCCAGTTGCCAGATTGGAAGCAATCAGAATTTTCTTGGCTTATGCAGCACACAAGAAATTCAAAGTGTTTCAGATGGATGTAAAGAGTGCTTTTCTTAATGGGGAGCTGGAGGAAAAGGTATATGTTGAACAACCTCCAGGGTTTGTGGACACGAAATTTCCAGATCATGTCTACAGATTGGATAAAGCACTGTATGGACTAAAGCAAGCACCAAGAGCATGGTATGAAACTCTGGCTCAATTTCTTTTGGACAGTGGTTTCAACAGAGGTACAATTGATAAAACTCTATTTTATCTCAACCATGGTAATGATCTGCTATTAGTTCAAGTCTATGTGGATGATATTATTTTTGGGTCTACTAATCCTAAACTCTGTGAGAGATTCTCAAAGCTCATGCAGTCCAGATATCAGATGAGCATGATGGGAGAAATGAGCTATTTTTTGGGACTTCAAGTCAAACAGACTGATGAGGGTATTTTTATTAATCAGTCTAAATACACCAGGAACCTGCTAAAGAAATTTGGCATGCAGGATAGCTCAGCTGCTACCACTCCAATGGCAACTGCCACTAAGTTAGATAAAGATACTGGTTCACCAGTAGAAATTACTAACTACAGAGGTATGATAGGCTCACTTTTATATCTGACTGCTAGTAGACCTGATATCATGTTTGCAACCTGTCTCTGTGCAAGATTTCAAGCAGATCCAAGAGAACCACACCTTGTAGCAGTCAAAAGGATTTTCAAATATGTTAGGTCCAGAAACGATTGTAGAAGGGGGGGGTTGAATACAATCGTCACAAAATAATCGCGGCGGAATAATCTGATCGGAGTTTAACTTGTTAATCAGATTTAAATTAATTAATATAACAATTTTTAAGTCGTTATATAATTAATGTGGTTCGTTTTAATGTTCACTAAATATCGTAGAATAAATTCGACAGGATGTATTCTAGTTTAGTGAATAAAACAACCGATTGATCAAAGCACAGAAAACTGTGGATATAACGAATAGCAAGTTACAAACAACTTGAAAGTTTACAAAGCTTTTTAACAATTACAAATGAAGAGGTGAAGGCCTATTTATAGGCAAATCACTTGAACTTGTATGACAAAGCTGGTATGACCATGCTACAAAGATCAGAATGACAATGTGAGCTAATGTCATACTAAAATTGAAATCAGTATGACAAAAGGTGCTAATGTCATGCCATACAAAATTCGGTATGACAATCTGAAGCATTGTCATACTGAAAAAATTCGGTATGACAATCTGTAAGACTTGGGGGCTAAGTTAGAATCGGTATGACAATGCCTAACAATGTCATACCATATGAATTCGGTATGACAATGCAGGGTATTGTCATGCCAAGTCTAATTCGGTATGACAAACAGAATAATGTCATGCCAGCTGAAATGGAACCTTCCAGGGGCGGTATGACAATCTATATGATTGTCATACCGTGCCCAAAATCAATATAAATTGATTTTCTTTAATATAATTAATTCAATAATTATTCACTTAATTATATTAATCATATAAATTCATAAATTAAATTAATTCAAGTGTGAATCAATTTAATAAATAAATTATATAACTTATATAATTAATTAGAGATGTGAATAAATTAAAAGAATAATTATATTGAGCATGGTCTTCAGCAGCAGGTCTTCTGACTTCCTTTAAAAGATCTGATTCTTTGTCTTGATTGAACGACCACCTATTGTTGATGCAGAATATTTAATCGGAGTAGCTGACACACAAATGTACTGTCTGGTTCATCTGTATCTAGCTGAATCAAATATTCTTTATCAAATAAACATTTGAGAAGTGGCTTGTTCATCGAGTCTTTGTCTTCGTAGTTCATCTTCATCAGTAGAAATAGTTTGGAATCTTCTGAATAAATAAAGTATTAAAACTTTATACCTTCTGGACTTCTGGACGTGCTACAAAATATTATTTGTACACTGAGGCTTGAACATATTAATGAACTTCTTTCAGTGGTGTGCAGCAGCATCCTGAAATTCTTCAGATATATGATTTTAATAAATCACTTGACGTTCTTCGTACGGATTCCTTCAATAGTGCTTGCTAATTTACTTTCTTTCTTATCAGAGTTGAGTTGATACTCTTAAATACAAATAGGCTTAACATATGCCTTTCAATCTCCCCCTATTTGTTTGTTATCATAACATGCAAATTATCGAGAGGATAACTCAACTAACTGATAAGACAAAGGATTAAACATGAATTGTAAATAGCAAAAAGTTTCTGGTATTTCATTAAACATTCACCAGAATTCAAACAAGTACATTAGATTACATAAGGATGTTCTTACTGAACATATATTACAAATTCCTTAACAAATCTAAAGATCAACTTCTCCTTCTTCGATATCTGAACTGTGAAGGACAGGAGTTGACGGTTCTTCTCTGGATGGCACTTCTGATGTAGTGGACTCACCACGCTTCTTACGTTCTCGTGCCAGAGCCAGTTGATGTAACACTTCCATCTCTACAGGGTCTTCCCGGAAGTCTGATGGCTGAGCCTTTGTAACATTCTTCATCCTCCGGAAATATTGAGAAATATTCCTTCGGGTGCAGTAAGCTAGAATCACATCATCAGCATCAGACTTGGCTTTAGAAGCGAAGCCCTTGGTTCGTAGTAGAGTGGATGCTAGAGCCAGTCGCTTAGCAGGATACTTAGGTAAAGCCTCCTCATTTAGATTGACAGTGCATAAGAGCTCCTTGTGAATGAACTTTATACTGTATGGGTTTTTGACAACCTGTGGACTGTTGAAGACAGCACAATCCAACAGCTTATCACGAAGGAGTTCGTTCAGGTTGGAGCATCGCTTTACCTTATTGCGAAGTACCCAAAGCTCAGACACAGAGAATGATTTAAGAAATTCAACAGATAATCTAAATGAACCATTTCTCCGTGTATATACAATCAGCTCCCACTGTTCTAGCAAGTTATTGACTCCCACAGTCAAGTAATCAATTTCTAAAGCGAAGGCATGCATAAAGATATCCTCGTCAGGGTTTACCTCTCGAAGATCGTAGATCAGAGATAGGAACTTTCTGTCATTGAAAGACTCCCTTTGAGGTCCATTGAAAATCCTCTTTGCGATGTCCCAGCTTTTTCCAACTTTCCTTCTTATATCAAGATTCTTCTGCTTGCACGCAGCATCATAGATTTTCTGCTTCTCTATCTTGATTTGCTCTTCAGTTATCAGCTTGTCCTCTAGAAGTTTCTGGTAATCACGAAGCTTACGCTTCCTAGCTTCATTCTCAGCTTTAAACTTCCGGACATTCTCTTCATGTTCAGGGTCAACAGGTTCTTCATCCTGAAACAGATAGCTCTCCTCAAATTTGCCTTCTTCCTCTGCTTGACGGTAGGTAGCATCGAAGACGTCATCATCATCCATGTCTTGTGGAAAATCATCATAGTTATCAGAATCAAAGACATTCTCAGATTGATGTGCCGGCTCTTTGCCCTTAGACTTTCCAGAATTGTCAGGAGCAGATTCAGAAGTATTCCCTTTGTTACTTTGATTCGAACTATTGCCCCTGTCACCTTTGTTTCCATCTCCTCCTCTATCTCTTCTATTCTCCCCCTTAGTTGAGGGATCCTCTCTGGAGGTATCAGCATCTGACTTTGAGTTCCTGAGGAGTTGATCCAGTTTCCTGTCGATATCTTCAAATTTTGACATATACAGTGCATGATTAGATCTCATCTCGACAGTCAAACCATGAATTTCTCCCTTAAGCTCATCCCTGGAAGAACTGGATGGCCTTTCATCAGCTTTCTTCTCTAGGGTCACCAACTGTGCACCCTTTAGCCTCTCATTTTCAGCAATCATTCGGGCTAATTCAGCTCTCAGCTTAGACATTTGTTCCTCAAATAGAGCCGGGTCAGTGTGTGCACTCACCTCACGTACACTCAAAGCTGTTTCACTAGCCTCACGTGCATGTGTATCGCTCGGTGTTTGCCTTTCTTCACTCATAGTATTCACTCTTCCAGCTGTACCTGTGTAAACTACCAATGTCCCCTGAGATGGGTTCAAAGGTAGTGGAGGAACAAATTGTCCTCCGAATGCCTGCGAGGGCAGATTTACTTGCAAGCTGCCAAGTTCCTCCTGATCATCAAAGAAAGTGCGATCAGTAAAGTTTTCATACATACTAATTGGATTTTGAAAATCTGTGCAATCAGTAAACATAGTAACCTGTGTATCTGTTTGGTCTTGCACTAGCGTGAGTGCTAGCGCAGTGCTTGACTCTGTACAGGGTACCGTGGCAGGACGGTCAACTTCAATGGCATCATTCTGTTGAGAGAATGAGTCCAGAGACTGTTTCATTGCCTGTTCCAAGTCCAAGCCTTTTTGGGAAGGCAAGGATGAGGCTGCAGATGTCTCCAGGGCTTCCAACCTTGGCTTCTTAATGGAAGACAGAGCTGCGGGTTGACTCAATAAACTACTCGAACTCCGTTTCCTCGCAACTTTACGAACAGGTTGCATTGAAGTGTTGGTTGATGTGTTTGGAGAAACGAATATTTGTTGAAGAGAATCTTCAGCTAGGTTATGAACCTGTGTGTTGTCAGGTTCATTGCTGGTAGGCTGGAAAACAAAATCAAGGTCACAAACATAATCTGACATATCAATATTAAAGTTAGAAGAGAAGTCAGAAAGTACCTGAGCTACCTGTAGGTCCTTTCGAAAGGACTGCAACTCTGGATTTGAGGTAGAGTCAGCAGGTAGTGGTTGTGAGGTTGATTGTGTTTGTGGGTAAAAGTGGGTGTGTTGTTGTTGCGGTAGTGGTTCAGATGAAGACGGTTGGGTTTCGAAGAAGTTGTATTCCTGACGTTCGTCTTCAACTGTGTGTGTTTGATGTAGAGGGGAATGATGTGGTGATCGGTGTGGTGACTGATGTGGAGATTGATGTGGTGATTGGTGGGGTTCAGGTTGTAGGTGTTCTGGTTGTGGTTGAGGTTGTTGCTGTTGCTGTTCCTGAGCCACTTGAAACGGATGCAGTAGTTGTTGAGCGTTGAACTGTTTAAACAAGTATGGAGTTATGACCAGGGGTACATTTTCATGCTTTCTCTTGTTGGTCAGAGATTTCATCAGTTTGGTACAGACACGGAGAGTTGGTGCAATTGGAGAATTGAAATAAGAGTTCTTTTCCGCGTCTGTCATCTTATCATTCAGAAAGAGCATTAAGAACCGAGGGAAAAAGCACACCACTTTGGGATTCTGTGCAACTGATCGGCTGCTGAGTGGTCCCAACTTCTTTAAAATCGACTGAAGAAGCAACTTGCCAAAGTTGATTCGTCGATTGTGAACAATACAGAACCCAATGATCTGAAGAAGGGAAGATATGATGTTGTAGTTGCTTCGAGTGGTAGGTGAAAAGACTTTTGCCAGCGTATCGAAAAACAAGTCCCACTCTGGTTTAAGATTCCCTTTCAGCATTCTCGGTAGATGAATCTCTCCTTGATAGTGAATGGTCTGAAAGAATTGGACAATCTCAGCATCTGTAGGAATCTCAGCAAAGTTGTCGCGTGGAAATCCAAGAATCCTATTTACATCATCCACAGATATAGTGATACTTCGTCCAGCACCAATATTTCCCGAGACTCGGAAGCTCTCCAGCAATGTCGTGTTGATGGCAGAAGAGTAAAAGTCCTGGAGTGGTCGAATCTGTAAATCAGCATGAGCGGTGATCGCCGTGCTGACTAAACTTTGACTATTCAGGAATCTCACCCACGGTCGGAATCTCACTAAACTGATATCAGGGTCTAAGTACCCGTTGTAGTTCGTCTCCCCGATCACAAATTGGCCAGCCATTTTATAATTAAAAATTGAATTAAACGAGAATTTTTCAAATAAAATGTGAATTCTCAAATTTCTCGTAAATTTCAATTAATAATTAAATAACAATTAACCAATTAATTAATAATTCGAATTAATTGATTAAACTCGAATTAAAAATTAATTAAATTGTGAATAGCCAATTTAAATCCACAATAAACCAACAAAGTCCCAAAAAGCTCCAATTAACTCCAACAAATCTCAAAATTGCTTTAAAAACCCTAAAATTTCGAAATCCAAGTTAGGGTTTTAAGAACTTCAAATAAATCCACCAATAATCAATCCCAAAGCTGAGTTACACAAGTAATGCACGACGTCCCAGCCACAAACTCGGTCAAGAATCGGTCGAACTCGTTCGAACTCGGGGAACCCAGTTAACCCAGTCAAACTCGGTGAAATCAGTGCAAAAACGGGCAGAGTAACGGCTTAGAAATCGATAAATTAGTAACCAGCAAGCAAAATCGTGCTTGAAATCAAGTAATCAGCAAGTTTTTGAAGAGAAAACTTGAAAAACCGAGGGAAAAACAATGAAGTTGTGTGTAAACGGAGAAGATGAAGTAACAGTATGACAAAGTCTGTTTATGTCATACGAATTTAAAAAAATTCGGTATGACAATATACGGAAATGTCATACGGGTTTTAAGCTTCGGTATGACAATTGCATCAATTGTCATACCGAGGTTTGAACAGTTGAGAGAATCGCTCGGTATGACAATATAAGACATTGTCATACCGAGATCTGATATAAAGAGTATGCGACACGCGTTATAACCTTAATATGACAATGCTAATTGTCATACCGAGAAACAAATCAGCCAAACAGACTTGGTATGACAATACTAGATATTGTCATACCGAGTTTAATAAAATTAAAAACAGAAATATATATATATAAATATTATGATTTTTGATTTTCTTTTGAAATAGAACCTTTTACATATAAAATCAAAAACCTAATTCAAATAAGATTTAATATATTACACATATATTTTGTAAAATTCAACTTTAATTAAATATAAATATTTATGAATTTAACTTTAATTCATTAAAATGAATTAACTTAAAAACTAATATTTATGCTTAATTAAATTTGAAAAATACAAAATAAATACATATAATTATCTAAATGCATGGAGAATATTACAGGGGAGTATGCAGCACTTAGAAAATTACAGAGACATGCATAAATACACAGAAAATTATCAGATAATTTACAAACAATTATATAAAATCTAATAAAATACATCTAATTACACAGAAAATTCACAAAAATATGATAATATATATAAAACAAATATATAATATATACACAGAGAATCATGGCATATTTAACATCCCTAGTTCACAAACCAACTTAGAGAAAGTGGATTCATCAAGTGGTTTAGTGAAGATGTCAGCAATCTGATCAGCTGTGGGTACGAAATGTAACACCACAGTACCATTCATGACATGTTCTCGAATGAAATGATACCTGATATCTATGTGCTTGGTTCTGGAGTGTTGCACTGGATTGTTTGAAATGGCTATGGCACTGGTGTTGTCACAAAATATAGGAATTTTGTCGACAGAAATACCATAATCATTTAATTGATTTCTGATCCAGAGAATCTGAGCACAGCAACTGCCAGCCGCAATGTACTCAGCTTCAGCAGTAGAAGTGGACACAGAGTGTTGCTTCTTGCTGTACCAGGAAACCAACCGACGTCCTAGAAATTGACAGCTTCCAGACGTACTCTTTCTATCAATCCTGCAACCTGCATAATCAGAATCTGTATAGCCGGTTAAGTCAAAACCAGTATTCTTAGGGTACCAAATACCTAAACCAGGTGTACCCTTAAGATATCTAAAGATTCTTTTGACGGCTATAAGATGTGATTCCTTAGGATCAGCTTGAAACCTAGCACATAAACATGTTGCAAACATGATATCTGGTCTACTTGCAGTAAGATAAAGTAATGAGCCAATCATACCTCGATAGCTTGTAATATCAACTTTCTTACCAGATTTATCCTGGTCAAGCTTTGTGGCAGTGGCCATGGGTGTCTTTGCCGGAGAAGAGTCTTCTAGATTGTACTTTCTTAGAAGATCTCTGACATACTTTGACTGGCAAATGAATATTCCATCTTCCTTTTGGCTTACTTGAAGACCAAGGAAGTAGGATAGTTCACCCATCATACTCATCTCATAATTACTCTGCATTAACTTAGCAAACTTCTTGCACAAGTTATCGTTAGTAGAACCAAATATAATATCATCAACATATATTTGAACAAATATCATATCATTATCATGCAATTTGTAAAAGAGAGTTTTGTCTATGACACCTCTAGTAAATTTATTTTCAATTAAAAATTCAGAGAGGGTGTCATACCATGTTCTTGGTGACTGCTTGAGCCCATAGACAGCTTTGAATAAGAAGTACACAAAATCAGCAAATTCTGGATTTTCAAAGCCAGGGGGCTGTTCCAGATTTACTTCTTCTTCTAGCTTTCCATTCAGAAATGCACTTTTCACATCCATCTGATAAACCTTGAAGTTGGAATGTGCAGCAAATGCAAGAAATATTCTGATGGCTTCAAGACGAGCAACTGGAGCATAGGTTTCATCGTAATCAATTCCTTCTTCCTGAGAATAACCTTTTGCAACCAATCTGGCTTTGTTTCTTACAACAATGCCATCACCATCTAACTTGTTACGGAAGACCCATCTAGATCCAATTGTAGACTTTCCTTTTGGTCTTGGAACCAGGGCCCAGACTTCTTGTCTCTCAAATTGATTGAGTTCTTCTTGCATGGCAAGAACCCAATCAGGATCAGCAAGTGCTTCATCAACTTTCTTTGGTTCTAATTGTGATAGAAAACCAGAGAATAGACATTCATTTGTCGTAGCACTTCTAGTCCTTACACCAACATCAGGATCACCAATAATCAGATCAAAGGGATGATCTCTACTCCAAATCCTTTCCCTTGGAAGTTGTGTCCTTGACGATTCAGCAGTATTATCATTAGGCTGATGTGTATGACTAGTTGATCCACCAGCTCCCCCTGAGTTGTTGCCAGGTTGACTTGATGATCCACCACTAGCATCAGTGGAATCTCCAGCATTATTGCCATTTCCTCCACCATTGCCTGGATCATCATCATTGTTGTCATCACCTGTTGCAACCTCAGGTGGCACATCATCATCTGAATCTGAATCTGGATAGTTATCAAACTTCAGAGATTCAGATGGATCAGCAGATTGTATACTTGGAAGTTTAGTGTCATCAAATGTGACATTGACACTAACTTTCACTGACAGAGAATCAATTACAAAAACTCTATAAGCATTATTTGTATAACCAACAAAAATTGCTTCAGATGCCTTTGGTTCAAACTTGTTCAAGTTCTCTTCACTATCCTTGAGAACAAAACACTTGGCTCCAAAGACATGAAGATGTTTGACATATGGTTTCTTGTCTTTATACAAATGAAATGGAGTTTTCATATGATCTTTGTTGATCAAGGTCCTATTCTGGGTATAGCAGGCAGTAGACACAGCTTCAGCCCAAAAGTACAGTGGAAGCTTTGATTCAGCAATCATAGTCCTTGCAGCTTCAATCAGTGTACGATTCTTTCTTTCGACGACTCCATTCTGTTGTGGAGTCCTTGGTGCTGAATACTGCCTTCTAATTCCCTTTTCAGAGTAATAGTTGATTAGAGTTTGATTCTTGAATTCAGTGCCATTATCTGACCTTACAGCTTTTACTGGCACACCCTTTTCTAATTCAACTGAATTTATATGATCAATCACTGTCAACGGGGTTTCATCCTTAGAAGCCAGGAAGTAAACCCAAGTATATTTTGAGAAGTCATCCACAATAACCAAGGCATATCTTCCTCCATCAATGGATGCAACATTCACAGGGCCAAACAGATCCATATGCAACAAATGAAGTGGATCTGTAATGGTATTGATGGTTTTGCCTTTGTGAGATGCTCTCTTCGCTTTTCCTTTCTGACAAGCTTCACACAGATCATCAGTTGAGAATTCCAGGGAAGGCAAACCTCTCACTAGATCTCTCTTGACTAGAGAGTTCATGGTTTTGAAGTTGAGGTGTGAGAGCTTCTTATGCCATAACCAACTATCTTCAGCCGACGCTTTGGCGTAGAAACAGTGAACTTCGTTTCCTGGTCCTGAAGATAAATCAGCTACGAATATATTGCCTTTCCTTATGCCACATAGCGAAGGACGCTTATCCTTGATATGTTTAATGATACATATCTCCTTTTCAAAATGAACATAATATCCTTTGTCACAGAATTGACTGACACTCAGGAGATTATGTTGAAGTCCTTCAACTATTGCAATATCTTCTATGATGATCCTTCCAATTTTGTACTTGCCATATCCCACAGTACGACCTTTGCTATTATCAGCAAAACTGACTGTAGGGCCAGCTCCTTCTCTTATGTCCTCCAGCAGGGATTTGTTGCCAGTCATGTGCATTGACGCTCCACTGTCAAGCACCCATGTAACACGAACAAATCCACTGGCACCCTGCAAAAGACATACTTGATTAAACATTCTTTGGGACCCACACTTGATTGGGTCCAGCAAACTTAAAGAACTGATTTCTATCAGGTGTAACAACAGAGCCCCTTGGACTGATACTTGGTTCACTCTTGACTGAACTTACTTCCTTAACAACAGCCTTATAAACCTTGGTTTTAGGCTTCGGAACATAAGTCTCCTTTCTCTTGTGAGAGGGACTAGCAGTCTTTGATCTAGCATGCTTGTTGTTTGTGTGTTGTCTAGGTGATGTGTTTTCATTTTTAGCATGCAAATTTTTAAAATATGCAGACATCAAATTGAAAGCACAAGTCATACAATTATCAACACCACAGTATTTATGACATGCATCAAAAGCAGGAACAACAGGAGTATCAGTCATAGTAGTAGGAACATCAATAGATTCTACTCTAACCTTGTTATCAGATTTAAAGTTCTCAGTAGAATGACATCTATTGTTCTTGTTCTTACTATTCACGAAACTATTAGGCTTGTTGAATTTAGTTCTCTCAGAGTTGACACCTAAACCAGCTTTAGGCAACCTAACATTGCCTTTCACTTTGAGTGGTTTCAGTGATGTCGGGATCTCATCTTTCTTCTCATTACTCTCTTTCATTTTAAGGTCTTCCTGTTTGAGTTCATATTTAATGACAACAGGAGTTTCTAACAGAGGTTCAGCTTCTGAGGCCTTAAACAAAGGTTGAGGGGAATCTTTCAAAACAAAAGGAATTCCTCTCTCCTTTGCACTCTTCTTAAAGGGAGTAATGTTACTAGCCTTACCTACAGATTTGTTATAGTCAAAGCCTATTCCAACAGTTCTCTTGATCTCTTGTTTATCATTAAGTTCTTTGACTATCATGGAGGCATCCTTAAAGGCTTTACATTTCACTTTCTCTTCGTCTAGCTGAAGTCTTAAAGCAATCTCACCTTTCTCTAGAACTTTGACTTTAGCACATTGTAATCCTAAATCCATAGTCAATTGTTCTATTTTAGGTTTTAATACTTTCATCTCATTCATTTTATAAGCATGAATATCCAAGACTAAAGTATCAATTTTAAGATTGGCAGCTTTCAACCTTTTAATAGCATCATCTCTTTCGAGTCCTAATTGCATAAACAGTTTAGGGCATGTAGGATCTACCTGAAAGCTTCCAGCAGGAGGAGGTGAAGATGATCCAGCATTAGCCATGAGAGCAACATTCCCAATCTGCTCTTCTTCATCACTATCTGTATCATCCCAGCTTTTCCCTTCTGCTAGATATGATTTGCTCTTGAAGCTTTGACTTCCAGAAGTTCCATGATGCTTTCTTACTAAGGCATCATACTTCTGCTTCAGCTCATCATACGAATCCTTTCTCTTTCCTTGAACCTTGGGCTGCTTGCATTCAGTTGCAAAGTGTCCAGGTTCACCACAATTGAAGCATTTGAACTTGCTTCTGTCCACCATCCCAGTCTTGTATCCTCCTTTGCTTGTAGAAGATGAATAGCCTCCCTTCTGAAACTTACTAACAGTAGGTTTGTATTTATAGGAAGGGTTCTTCCGGAATCTCATGTTTCCAAACTTCTTGGCAAACAGTGATAGAGATTGATCTTCTAACAGTTCAAGCTCTTCCATTGTATAGAACTCTTCGTCACCACTGGAAGAAGCAGTCTGACCCATCTCAGGTACAACAAACTCCTGAGTGGTTTTAGAAGGAACAACAACATCCTTCTTTTCTTCCGGTATAGGTGACTCAACAACTAGAGCTCTCGAATGGTTCAGTGTTTTACCCCAGCCATATCTCTGTTTACTCTGAACTTGCTCCAGTTCATAAGTTTTCAAAACTCCGTAGAGTCTTTCCAGAGAAATCTCATGCAGATCTCTGCTTTCCCTGATGGCAGTGATTCTGTGTTCCAGATGTTCGGGAAGGGTCAAGAGAAACTTCAAGTTGACTTCTTTCTTGTCGTAGAATTTCCCATTCAGATTTAAATTATTTATCAAATTATTAAGTCTGATAAATACTTCTGAAATCCCTTCACCGGGATGGGAACCAAACTGTTCATACTGAGCCATCAGTATCTCTTTCTTGTTTTCCCTAACTTCCTCTGAGCCTTCATTGATAATCTCTAATGTATCCCAGATTTGCTTGGCGTTCGTACAATTTACAACAGCATTGTACATCACTGGATTTAGAGATTCAACCAAGATCAGTTGAAGAGCATCATCTAAGTTCATCTGATCACTCTCTTCATCTGTGTACTCAGAAAGTTCTTTCGGAATGACCTGATGAGGTATCAACACACCATCCTCTTCGTGTGCTAATATGACCTTCATCGGAGTAGTAACACCCTTGTCTAAAATCCCAATGTATTTTCTGTTCGCGGTGCGGAGGAATAGGAACATGTGCCTCTTCCATAGGCCAAAGTGTTCCTGGCTGAACGGTGGGATTTTGATGCTACTGATTTTTTGTGTACTCATATTTAAGGATTTGAAGTGAATAGTGTTTGGATGAGATTTGGATTTTTGAAAGAAAAATATTTTAAATCAAAATTATTTTTTTTAAAAAAAATAATTCGAATTAAAAATATTTGAAATTGACGTGAATAGTGTTTGGATGAGATTTGGATTTTTGAAAGAAAAAATATTTTGAATCAAAATTAATTTTTGGAATAAAATTAATTCGAATAAAAAATATTTGGACGTTACAGAGTGTGTAAAGGATCTGATACTGAAAATGGTATCAACTGCTCTGATGCCAATTGTTAGGTCCAGAAACGATTGTAGAAGGGGGGGGTTGAATACAATCGTCACAAAATAATCGCGGCGGAATAATCTGATCGGAGTTTAACTTGTTAATCAGATTTAAATTAATTAATATAACAATTTTTAAGTCGTTATATAATTAATGTGGTTCGTTTTAATGTTCACTAAATATCGTAGAATAAATTCGACAGGATGTATTCTAGTTTAGTGAATAAAACAACCGATTGATCAAAGCAAAGAAAACTGTGGATATAACGAATAGCAAGTTACAAACAACTTGAAAGTTTACAAAGCTTTTTAACAATTACAAATGAAGAGGTGAAGGCCTATTTATAGGCAAATCACTTGAACTTGTATGACAAAGCTGGTATGACCATGCTACAAAGATCAGAATGACAATGTGAGCTAATGTCATACTAAAATTGAAATCAGTATGACAAAAGGTGCTAATGTCATGCCATACAAAATTCGGTATGACAATCTGAAGCATTGTCATACTGAAAAAATTCGGTATGACAATCTGTAAGACTTGGGGGCTAAGTTAGAATCGGTATGACAATGCCTAACAATGTCATACCATATGAATTCGGTATGACAATGCAGGGTATTGTCATGCCAAGTCTAATTCGGTATGACAAACAGAATAATGTCATGCCAGCTGAAATGGAACCTTCCAGGGGCGGTATGACAATCTATATGATTGTCATACCGTGCCCAAAATCAATATAAATTGATTTTCTTTAATATAATTAATTCAATAATTATTCACTTAATTATATTAATCATATAAATTCATAAATTAAATTAATTCAAGTGTGAATCAATTTAATAAATAAATTATATAACTTATATAATTAATTAGAGATGTGAATAAATTAAAAGAATAATTATATTGAGCATGGTCTTCAGCAGCAGGTCTTCTGACTTCCTTTAAAAGATCTGATTCTTTGTCTTGATTGAACGACCACCTATTGTTGATGCAGAATATTTAATCGGAGTAGCTGACACACAAATGTACTGTCTGGTTCATCTGTATCTAGCTGAATCAAATATTCTTTATCAAATAAACATTTGAGAAGTGGCTTGTTCATCGAGTCTTTGTCTTCGTAGTTCATCTTCATCAGTAGAAATAGTTTGGAATCTTCTGAATAAATAAAGTATTAAAACTTTATACCTTCTGGACTTCTGGACGTGCTACAAAATATTATTTGTACACTGAGGCTTGAACATATTAATGAACTTCTTTCAGTGGTGTGCAGCAGCATCCTGAAATTCTTCAGATATATGATTTTAATAAATCACTTGACGTTCTTCGTACGGATTCCTTCAATAGTGCTTGCTAATTTACTTTCTTTCTTATCAGAGTTGAGTTGATACTCTTAAATACAAATAGGCTTAACATATGCCTTTCAAAATATCTCAAAGGAACAGTTGAGATGGGACTCTGGTATCCCAGGGAATCAGATTTTTCACTGATTGGTTACTCTGATGCAGATTTTGCAGGATGCAAAATAGACAGAAAAAGTACAAGTGGGAGCTGTCAATTTCTAGGAGGAAGATTAGTTTCTTGGTTCAGTAAGAAACAAAAATCTATCTCCACATCCACTGCAGAAGCAGAGTATATTGCTGCAGGAAGCTGCTGTGCTCAGATCTTATGGATGAAGAATCAACTACTGGATTATGGGTTAACTCTAACTCAAATTCCTATTTATTGTGATAACCAAAGTGCTATTGCTATGACAGGAAATCCAGTACAGCATTCCATGACCAAGCATATCAGCATAAGGTATCATTTTATCAGAGAACATGTGATGGAAGGGACAGTAGAGCTTCACTTTGTTCCAACAGATCAGCAGTTGGCAGATATCTTCACCAAACCTCTGGCTGAAGCAACATTTACAAGGCTTGTAAACGAATTAGGGATGATTTCTGGTCCTCTCTAAACTCTGATACATTGCATCATACTATATCTGTTAGTATTTGTTGTTATAAATCTGATCTACAACTGCATCTGTTATTCTCTGATCTAAACTCTGGTGATTATACTCTGATTTGATAAACTCTGATATTTAAACTCTGACCCGACAAACTCTGATGACTTGAATTTTTCATGATGAAAGATACTCCTGTGAAGAACATGTTGCACTTACCTGAATCTGGTCGTTAAGTATCTCTAAAGTCTGATTTTTTTTGATATTACAGCTGTGGAAATCTTTAACACATAACACATGAGTTAATTTTGTCACCTAGATTGTCTTACTTCTTAAATATTAGACATGTACTCAGAAAAGAATCTGATTTATTCCTCTTCTAAGCTAAGAGTTAAGACAACTCAGTTATGGGTCCTCAAGAAATTTCTTCTCAGTAAAGAAAATCAAAAGAAAAGAAAAACAAAAGAAATAATCTCAGGTACTCCTTTGAGATCTTAGAAAATTTGTGAAAGGAAAGAACCAAGTGCACTGCTGGTATTAAGCAAATGCATCAAAAATTGAAACAATTTTTTGGTGACTTTTCACATTCTCTGATTACTGGAGAAATACTCTGAGAAAACAAAAAGTCTAATAAAGGTTATGACTCACTTACCATGAGGAGTTCCCTTTCAAAAGACATTTGTGATTCCAAAGAGAAGAAATAAGTATACTCTGATCCATCTCTTGAGAAACTCGGCTTATGAGATGATTAAACAATTTTCTAATAATTTGATTCTTTCTAATATTAGTTAAGAAATTTGACAATCTCTGTGACATTAGAATATTCATGTTAACACACACCTCACTCCACTTCTGTGATTGACATTTTTTTTTGGCTTCGAGTAATTTTTGACTAGAGTTCAATAAATATTTGCAAACTCTGAGGAGCAAGTGTCGTATAGACCTTGAATTTTTATCTCTCATCATTACAAGATTCTATGATCACTCTTTGATTTGTCACTTTGTAAGTCATTTATTTAAACTCTGGTCAATGGTCAGCCTCTGATCGAAGTCCGAGTTAAAATAAATATTTTGGTCAGATAGTATTAGATTTTATTATCAAACGGTAGAAAAACCATTTGAATTCCTGAGTGGAGAAAAACTCGGTAATTATTTGTGTTTTATTGGTAAATGGTGCATATTTGTTCAGATTCACACGCCACTCATAATTACCTCTCCACTACCATATTTTTTTACCGTTTAGAACCTGCCACGTGCCCCACTACAGCGTTTCTCTCTCATCAACATGCGTATACACATATATATTGTCAGACATTGAAATTTTTCATTATTTCACACAATTAATCATTCTCTCTCTCTCTCTGATAATCGTTTCAAAAACTCTTGTACGCATTTCATCAAACACCTTATCTACACCTCACTATTCTCTTGATTTTTCAGAAAATGTCGACCAAAGCCTTTGAATATAATGGTGCCAAGTTCGTCACCAACAACTACGCTGCAATCCTGTCAAACGCTGAAGCTCCAAGCGAGTTCCATCTCATTCAGGACTATCTGGCTCACAGTGAGCTCATGTATGCACTCACACAACCAGAGGTGATTTCTCCAGAACAAGTTCTCTCACTCTGGCGTTCAGCAAGATACAATGATGGTGGTGAACATGGATCACCATCTTTGACATGCATATATGATGGTCAGGAGTATATTGTCACTCCTGAAACTGTAAGAAAGGCTCTCCACCTTCCAGAGCATTCCAAATATCATAGCTCTGTCAGCACCCAAACTCTGAAGGATATGATGCAATTCTTTGGATACTCTGGTAACACTGACAAGATGGGGGAACTCAAGCGCCCTTGTCTCTGCAAAGAATGGAGCTTTTACTACGACTGTATCACCAGGGCTTTTGGAAATAAATGCAGCAATTATGATGCAATCCCACTCTTCAGTCAGCAAATTGGGTATGCTCTGATTCATAATCTCAACTTTGATATTGCTCCTTATATCTTGAGATTTATTGGTGATAGGAGATTAGAGGATGAAAATACTGTCTACTTTGCTAGATTTTGTCAGCTTATTTTCTCATATTGTTATCCTCTGGTACCTATTCCTGATACTGACACTGAACCACCCTTCAAAATTACAAAAAGAGCTTTCTCTGACTTAATTAAGAAGGACAGTAAGAAACCCCAACTGCCCATTTTTGCCATACCTGTAACTGTGCAGGATAAATTGAAGCTGGCAATGCCAGATAAATATGGCTCACTATTCTCTGATGAGAATCTACCAACCTCCTCTCAACAGCCACAAGAAATACCAACCTCTGGTCCTTCCCAAAAGGGGCCAGTTGTAAAATCTAAACCAAAGCAAACCTCTGGTCCTTCCCAAAAAGGGCCAGTTGTAACATCTTCACCTACAAGAGTACTGAGGTCATCTAAACAGTCATCTCCATCCAAACAGTCATCTCCTCCACCTAGGAAGAGAAGATTTATGCAGAAACTATCAGATTCTGACTCAGACTCTGAGCCAGAACTAGTACCACTCATCTCAAGGCCCAGAAAGAAGATCAAGCCCACCTCCACTATCACTGATCTTACTGTGGACCCTCCTCTAGAATCCACAGTAAATCCTCTTGAGATGGTAACAGTATCTGATCCTCTGATAATAGAGCCCTTATCTGCAGTACCTCTGACTACTTCACCTCATACTGACACCCCAATGTCAGAATCTATTCCTCAGTCAGAGGATCTTTTGCCGCATTCCACAGAAGCTGCAATCCCTATCTCTGACAACATTCCTGAAGAATCTGAATCGATTCCAGAGGCAATTGTCACTACTCCAGACATTGCTCAAGAAATTATGACTCCTGTTGAAGAATTGGTTCCAGCTCCTGATCAGGAGATATTATCTGCTGCAAATTCTGAGGAAGCTACAGCCCCTTTGTGCTCACAGACACTCAGTATTGCAGTTGATGATGATGATACAGATACTACAGAGGTCACTTCTGGTCATCCTATTGCCCCAGCTATTCTTGCAGCTGAAGTCTCTGCTGAGAACAGAGTCAGCATTTCAGTCAGGGAAGTCTCTCTAGTCAGAGATCCTTCACCTGTTCAATCTGCATCAACGGCTCCTGTTTGTGAAATTCCTTCTTCCAAACCTACAGATAACAGAGTTTGCACTCTCAGTTACTCTAAGAGGATGCAAAGAGCTCCAACTTCCTCTGTGGAAGCCAGACTATCCTCTATAGAATTCACTCAGCAATCCATGCAGCAAACTCTGGCTGAGTTGAGCTCCTCTGTTGCTCAATTGGTCAAATTTCTCATCCCTGATGATGCCAAAAAGGGGGAGAAAGTACTGAAAGACAAATGCAAGGTTGATCAGCAACAGAGAAAACCAGATGATGAGGAAGAGGATGAAGAAAAGAAGGAGTCTGGACATTTAAACTCTGAGGTAATCTTGCACTCTCAGAGTCAATCTAAAGAAAAGAGGGATGATAAGGCTGGAAGCAGTACTCAGCAACCACAGAAAACAAAATCCCAACAACCTCTGATACCAGCTGACTGTAAAACCAAAGCTCTCTCTGAGCAATTAGTTGAGCTTGGTGATCCTGAATCTAAGCTGTTGAGTCATACAGTGAAGTTTCAAGGAGAGGAAAAGACCTTCTTCTACAAGGCCCCTACACAACTAGCTTTTGATGAAGCAGTTGCAAAGAATCTATTCGAAGAAGAAAATCCAGGGTTATCACTTGAAGACATCAGAAAAGAAGAAGAGAGGTTGGCTGCTGAGATCAAGAAGAACAGAGAATCAAAGCCCAATGAAACTGCAACTGATCAGAAGGAAATAAGCTCTGATGGCAAGAAGCTGGTCACTGAGAAGTCAACTTCTTCAAGAAGGAAAGGAATTGTGATCAGTGAGATAAATTATGCTGATATAGATAGGCCCAGAGTTTATCAAAAATCTGACTCTGATTCAAGCAGAAAAGGGAAAAAGGTTATAGATGGTGTTTCATCTACAAGAAAGGCTGAATCAGAAGTTCAACAAACACTTGTAAATATTCCTGAAGAAACTGATCAGAATTTAGCCTCTGACATTGCTCAAGCTAAAAGCAAAGATGAAGAAAATGTGAAGCCAGTTGAAGTTAAAGCTACATGGATCAGGTCAACCACTGACAGGGCTCAGGTTGACAAAGCTAAATTCCAGAAGAAGAAAAGTCTATTTGGAAGTCTTGTTACAAATCTGTACAAAGAAAGCCCACTGCTCACCAGAATCAGATCTCATGGAACCAGAGGAAAAGAAGCATATGACTGGACTGGCCTTGGTCATAGAAAAGAAAAGATTCAAACAGGCTCAGCAACTACTTTCAGAGATCCTTATCCTCTGACTGAAAAAGTAGGAGAAGCTGTAACACAGGAGGATCTTGATAAGGTTGAGTCAGTTCAAATCTTAATGGACACTCATGATGGGACAGAAGATAAAGAAAAAATTGCTATATTTCTGGAGTCTGGCAGAGTTTATAGAATCTCAGAAGCTGATTTGTTACTGAAATCTCTGAGGGAGCTGGAGCATTTTCACTACATGCTGGAGATCAAGAATGAAGCTACTCAGAGGTGGTCAGACTTGATGAAAAGGACAATCAGGGAAAAGAGAAGATTCTATGGAGTACAGTCTGATGAAGAATACATTCCAAAAATAGCTCAAGATGATGGTTCTGAAATTGACATGGAAAAGAATAGCTCTGTGATGGAGACTATTGCAAATATCAGAGTCTTGGGTTATAATAATGAAGCAGACAGGCCCAGAGTGATTCAATTGGGAGAAGAAATGAAGAGAAGCAAAGCAAATGCTTTGAGATCAGCCATATACCAGACAGGAGATGAAGATGAAGAACTTAAGACTGTCAAAGCTCAAATGATACAGACTCTGAAGCAAATTGAAGAAAATCTGATTACTCAGTTTGTTAAGGAGAGCTATGGGTATAGACTGATTGGCTGACTAAGTTCTGACATGTACTGTAAGTTGTAATTAGTTCTGCTCAATCTGTAAGTTATAATTCATTTATGCAGATAAATTATTTCTTGCATTTGTTCTTGATTGTTTTTGACATCATCAGTAAATATATAGAACTTGTTCATTCTGTCTAATGTACAAGTTGGGGGAGATTGTTACATATTTGATGATGTCACAGGTATCTAACTTGTTTAGTGTGCAGAAGCAAATATCAGAGTTTAGCTGGAAATCAGAGTTTAACGACTGCCAGCTGGATCAGAGTTTAAGCGATGATCAGAGTTTGCAGGCGGCTGATTTTCAGGAGCATATCTGACTAAATAAGGAAGATAAAGATCAAGAGAGATTGTACAGATCAGGACAGCAGAAGGATAGCTACTGATTAGATTATTTTAGGAAGCAGATAATTATAAATCAATCAGTAGATATCATGTAACTGTGTATATAAACACAGCTTAGGGTTTACTCTAGATGAGTTATTAATTTGAATATCATTCGTGTAACCTAGCAGCTCTTAGTGATAAGATATAAATCACTAAGAGATTATTTGTAAGCTACTGTGATTTGTGAATAAGAGTTTAGTTGAATTATTCTCTTATACTGGTGTTTTGTTTTTGATTGTGTTCACTATATTATCTTATATAGTGAGTTTAGTCGGCCTAACATCACTATCAAGTGTCTTTGGTTTTCCCTCTTCATTTTTCTTTTTCTACAAATAATTAAGTAATTAATATGCAAAAATCAGCAAGGACACATTTCATAGGACACAAAAATGAGTAATTAAGTAGCTATGCATACCTTCGGAGAGGCTCTTCCAAAGATAATCAACTCCTCAGGCCAAGCAAGTTGAGATCCAACCGCTTCACAAACTTTCTCTATTTCACCAGGAACTGGTATAGGAACCATTGCATTTGGCTCAATGATTCCGTCAATAGACACACGCATGCATCCAGGAGGCACAGGCACTCCATGCACTGTTGCATTCATTTCTGGATCATCAAAAACGATCCCAAACGCAACCCTTCGTTGTATAGTGTCCACTGCAAGGACACATTGCCCCTAAAGATATATATGTACAAAAATATATTAAAAACTGGCAATATTAATATCAGCACAAAATACTAATTACAAGTACATATATGTACTAATTAAACACGAGAAAATTATGTAATGAACACAATAATAATTTATACCGATTTTTTAGCTGGGGGAGGAGGATCGATTATAGCAACAAAGTCATCATCATCATTAAGCCCCAATTCTTTTGCAGCATCTGGCTTTTTTGTAGGTTCTGCAACCTGTTTTTCTTCTTCAACAACAGGTTGGCAACTTGATTTAGATGAAATTGGGGAACCAATATTGGATGCATGTATTTATTGCTTTTAGTTCAGCAATCTCCTTCCTCTGTCTCTCTAACTCATCAGACAAGTCTGCCTTCGAGACCCTATTCCTTTTCTGTCTCGGCAAATTAAAGAACAATTTTGGAGTGACAAATCCCCCAACTCCTCTTACCCTACCCGAATGCTTAGGAGTTTCGAGTGCCAAAGTCAACACATCTTTACTCCCAGAGGGTTGAAATTCACCTATTTCCTTCTTCTTTATTAAATCATCCTATCATCGAGAACACAAACTAATAACTATGACCAACAATGATATATTAATAATATACTTATAATTAAAACTATTAACATTATAACTTACAATTTTGCCAACTACTTTGGCTAGGTCTTTGTCACTTATCTCAACATCCTCCTGCACTTTACGAGCCTTCTTCCACAACACCGCGCGATCAGGTATCTCTCCCCGCTCTAAATTTCCTTCATTTATCTGTTTAAAATTTCAAAATATATTACATAGACCGACACTGTAATATGCAGACCTAATGTATAAATATAAAAAAGATCAAAAAGGTATACCTCTTCTTCCTGCAACCCAACGTATCCCTTCCTTGAAAGACGATGATGATATTTCCGCTTCTTCACCCTCTCGCTCTGATCCGTATGTTTTTTCTGCATAGAATAGAACTACTATATAGAATCTTGTGCTCTGAACAATGTGATTTTGAAATACAGTATTAAGAAGAAAAATTAGAGCGAAATATGTAATTTACCATCCAGCTCTTATCAATCCTAGGTTTCACAAATTTTCTCCAAGCTTCTTTGCCTACAAAAGCATACTTCCTTGGAGGCTTCATCAATTTCTTCTTTTGACCAATATATGGAACAACATATTTGGTTGTTAAAGTGGTTTTGAACTGTCTCCACTTACAACCTGCAGATTTTAGCACCTTATCCTCAAGTTCTGGAACAACTTCGAAGGTATCCTACATGATAACAAAACACTGGTGTAAAATTCCCAAAATTATATACTTGCACATATAAAATTCTCCAAAGATTATGTACTTAGATATAAGTATCTAAAACAGGGATAGTAATTATATCTTTTAAGACTGATAAACTGAGTTATTATTTTATCCTTTTTTATAGAATCAAGTTATTATTTTATACTTAATCAAAGTACTAAAAATGGATGAAGATAAACATATATTACAAGTTATATATTAAAGAGATTAAAACTCCAGGGTATTTTCTATAATTAAATCAAAGTACTAAAATGGAATTAAAGAGATGTTTAAATTTCACCTGTACATCGAGCCATAGTTTTTCTTTTAATTCCGTATCGACTTCTGGCCGGCTAGGAATGTCGATTGGAATCATATTCCTTGCCACCATCCCTATGTAGGACTGTAAAGTGGCTCTTGTATCTCCAATTGGCTCTCCAAGTTCATTATATCTAATTTTAATCTTCTTACCCTGTGCCTTCTTCACGAGTACTTTATGTAGAGCCGAAACACCTCTTGCTGCTCCAAGTCTTTTTTTTGCTGATTCGGTGCTTGTAACTGTTGCTTCATGCTCTCCAGGCTGATCATCATGCACTGCCTCCCCTGACTTAGCAGGCTCTTTATGCACTGCCTCCCCTGACTTAGCAGGCTCTTTATGCACTAGCTCCCCTGACCCTGCAGGCTCCATAGGCTGCTTTCCTTTTTTGTTGTTTGCTTTCTTCTTAGCCATTTAAATTTTATGAGCTGTAGAATATAGCATAAAACACATGAATGTATTAGTAAGAATTCATGAACGACATACAAAAGAATAGAAATTGTACCACTAGGAATTTAAATTCCACATTCAAGTAGATATAAAGCATGAATAAAAGTTGTACAAGTAGCAATTTTGGATATAAATAAGCAGCAATTACATTTAAAATGCACTCCAGCTCCAAGTATTGTATAACCAAATTACAACCAAAATTCAAATTGTGCAACTACTAAAGTAATGAACAATGACAAAAAAAAAAAAGAGCAGCATATATGCTTCAGGATTTAACCCAGATTCCATCAATATTAGGCCTAACACTATGGCCAATATCATCATTGACAATATCACATAAAGGAATGCTAGTGCAGAATGGGGAATGTTCCATCGCCGTGTCTCCCAAATCATCTTCGTTATAGATATCATGGTAGTCTCTGGTTGTGGAGGTCAATACAACAGACTAGGCAGCATTTTCCGGATCTTGGATATAAAAAACTTGTTTGACTTGGTGAACAGAAACATATTTATCTTTCTTATGGCCATGTCGAGAGAAGTCTACAAGCGTGAACCCAAGATCATCCACTTTAATACCCTTATTGTTCTCTGCCCATTTACATAAGAACAACGGAGCTTTGAACGCGTGATAATCCAATTCCCATATTTCTAAGATGATGCCATAGAATGTCATATCACATTCAACTGGATTTAAATCTTTTGCACTGGATACTTGCACAGTCTTGGCAACTAAAGACACACCGCTGTTTTGAACAACACGTGCATCATCTCGATCTTTTGTAAAGTATCTGACACCATCAACCATGTACCCTTCATAAGTGAAGACGGAAAATGAAGGTTTGCCAGCTAGCCACCTTAATGTTTCTGAAATATTTTCACCATTATCTTTCATTTCACTACTGACCTACATATATATATATATAGTTCATATAGATTAATTCCTTAATAATATAGGCATCAAAGTTGAATAAAAAAAGTTCAAATGACTAAGAAAACAAACTTTTTTTTCAAACCAATCCGCAAAGAGTCGATTATGCTCTCCCATAAGCCAATGCACACTTTTCTTCTTTCCACGGTATATTTGTTCTAGATGCTCCTTGTGCATTCTGATAGAATGCAAATATATATATACATTAAATAAATGACACTAAATAACACAAAATATTTCATAAAAAAGACCTTACATAATATATGGATACACTTCAGGATTGTTCAAAAGGACACATAAATGAGCCTCATCTCGCTCTTTTTCTTCCAGTTGCTTTAATACTGCCGCAGATAGAGGACCTGACAGCTTTTGGTTCTTTGGAAGACCAGCAGTGCCACTTTGCTTAAAAAACTCAGCACAGAATTCAACAGATTCCTCTCTAAGGTATCCTTCCGCTATACAGCCTTCCGGATAGTAACGATTTCTTACATAACTTTTTATCACTTTGTTAAAGCGTTCAAACGCATACATCCATCTATAAAAAACTGGGCCACATAAACGTAACTCACGAACTAAGTGGACTACAAGATGTATCATTACATCAAAAAACGACGCATGGAATATTTTTTCAAGCTCACACAAGGTCAGTATCACATCAGATTGTAATTTATCTAATTTTGATATATCTACAACTTTGCTACACAGAGAGTTAAAAAAGAAACACAATCTTATGATTGTGACTCGAACATTTTTGGGAAGAACCGCACGAATTGCAACCGGGAGTAATTGTTGGAGGAGAATATGGCAGTCATGGGACTTCAACCCATACATTTTTAAATCAGCCATGGATACACAGTTTTTGATGTTGGATGCATGTCCATACGGAAGTTTCATAAACAAGAAAGACGATAGCATTTTCTTCTTTTCTGCCTTGGACAGGGTAAAAGCAGATGGGGGTAGGTAAGTTTTCTTTTCTCCAACTTGTGGAGCTAGATCAGTCCTAACACCCATGTCAATCATATCAAGACGGGACGCGACGCTGTCTTTTGACTTAAATCGCATATTTAGTAATGTCCCAATCAGATTGTCACATACATTTTTCTCAATGTGCATAACATCGAGACAGTGACGAACATGGTGAAATTTCCAATATTCCAACTCGAAAAAAATCGACTTCTTTTTCCATGGACAGTCCACCTTTTTAAACTTCTTCAATTCTTTTCCGAAAGAAAATGTAATTTGTTCTTGTCGAGCCAACACTTCTTCCCCAGAAAGCGGTTGACGTGCTGTCCCAAGCTCCTGTTCTCCATTGAAAGCAGCCTTTTGCCTTCGATAAGGATGATACAAACCCAAATACCTTCGATGACCTTGGTAGCACATTTTCCTACTATGAGGCAAATATTTAGCCACAGTATCATCAGCACATACAGGACAAGCCAAATAACCCTTGTTGACGCACCCAGACAAGTTCCCGTATGCAGGAAAGTCGTTTATCGTCCACATTAAAATTGCTTTTAAAGTAAAATAAGATTTGGTGGCAGCGTCATATACATTTGGTTCACCTTCTTCCCAAAGCTTCTTCAAATCTTCAATCATTGGTTGTAAATATACATCAAGGTTGTTACCAGGCTCATGCGGACCAGAAACCAAAGTTGTTAACATCAAAAATTTCCTCTTCATGCATAACCAAGGAGGTAAATTGTAAGTTACTAACACTACGGGCCAACAAGTATACCTATTGGTGAGGCCATTGTTATGAGGGTTTATACCATCAGCCGCCAAAGCCAAACGAATGTTTCTTGCTTCGGTACCGAATTCTGGCCACCTATAATCGATATTTCTCCATGAAGGAGAATCTGCCGGATGACGCATCTTGCCATCCTTTGTTCGTTGGTTCGCATGCCAAGTCATCTGCTCAGCAGTTGACTGAGATTTAAACATCCGTTTAAATCTAGGTATTATTGGGAAATACCACATAACTTTGGCCGGAATATTAACCCTGCATTTACCATCTTTCCCCACCTTCCAACGAGATAGTTTACATTTTGGGCATCTAGAGGCATCTGCATTTATACCCCTGTATAGCACACAATCATTCGGACAAGAATGAATTTTGATGTACTCGAGCCCTAAATCAGATAAGGATTTTTTTGCTTCATATGTATTGACTGGCAATACATGATCTTAAGGAAGAAATGACCCTATTGAAGATAACAGATCAGTGAAGGCACTATCACTAATACCAAACCTAGATTTCCAATTTTGTAACTTCAAAATTGTTTCTAATTTGGTTGATTCGCTGCCCTCGAATAATGGTTTCTCAGCATCAGCCACAAACATCCTGAAATTCTCGGAATCATTATCATAATCCCCTGACTTATATGCGGCTTCACAAACACCTAAGGTTTCACATGTAGCTTTGAACTCGGGGTCAGTACTAGGGCATTTACTAGATGGCCTGCTAGTCCTAGAAGAATTCTCTCCATGCCAAATCCATTCAACATATCCATGACTAAAACCATTTTCATAGATATGACCCCTAACTATTTTCACAGAGAATTTTTTAAAATTCACGCAACGTGCACATGGGCAAGGTATACTCTTTGGGTTTTCACAATGTTCCTCTGCATACATTAAAAACTTTTCGACCCCGATTTCATAATCCAATGTATCCCTGTCTTTCAAAATCCAGTTTTTATCTATATGTTGTTCCATGTATCCAATGGACCAAGTACAACCTACCTAATTGTCATTTCAAGCATTAGCATATACATAAGTAACATAACAGCATATATATACATAAGTAACATAACAGATAATTAGTATATATAGTAACATAGATTATTACACATATATTACTTAATTATAAGATTCACATATATTACATAATTAAAAGATAATTAAACATCAGTTCATTAATAAAATATAGCAATTATCAAATCTCAAAAACAATAACAGAGCACACTAAACAATAGCAGAGCACACTAAACATTATAAAATCCCCAAATTTCAAAAACAATAACAGAGCACAATATACTTTATAAACTCTGTATAAGCTTGCAAATAACAGAGCATATTATCACACTTGTAACACCAATGAGACTATATTATACAACAAATTCGAATTCAAATCAAAAATAAACAAAAAATGCATGTAATACGAATTGAAAAAAATTATAATAACCTACAATCCCAATTTGTACCACAATAAAAGTGAGAAAAGAGGATATATACCTTAGAGCAACTGAGAAATGAGGTTGTAGATGAAATCCCCAAATTTGATTCAAAACCCTAAACTCCAAAATGCAAACTGAGCTACGAACCAAGCTG
The DNA here is from genome assembly GCF_001625215.2 of Daucus carota subsp. sativus. NCBI lineage: Eukaryota > Viridiplantae > Streptophyta > Magnoliopsida > Apiales > Apiaceae > Daucus > Daucus carota. The sequence continues at coordinate 36,941,695 of NC_030383.2, forward strand.
CAAACCCTAATTTCTTCAGCAAGAGTCTTCAAGATGTGCTCCTCCAAGATGGGTAACAACCAGGTCTTCAAGATGTGCTCCAAATTTGAATCTACAAGTTCGACAGCGAAGTGAATGGCGAGAGATGATGATGAGAGAGCTAGGTGAAATGTGAGAGTTGGTGAGATGGTGAGAGAGCTGAGGTTGTGAGGTTGTGAGAGTGAGAGATGGCGAGAGAGATGGTGATCGAGAGAGGGAGAGGCTGTCTGAAGAGAGGGAGAGCAGGGAGAGAGGGAATAAAAGAAATATGTATTATTTGGGTTTTTTTTGTTAAGTACAAAAGAAGTGTTTTGTTGTCTGATAAATGGGGGGAACAAGGCGCGCGTATTTTTTTCGTTTTTAAACTGCATATAAGATATCGGTTATTTTAATTACCGATGTCTAAAGTACTCTTTTACATCGGTTTTTTCATATTTGATGTTAGAAAAGCTTTTAACATCGGTGGTTTTTACAACCGATGTTAAAGCCGCGATGTTATATCCACTTTTTCTAGTAGTGCAAGATAAATCAAGTATATTTATAGGTACCCTTTTGTCTTGAGGGTCCTGGGGTTAGTACTTCACAATAAAGATAAGGATTAGAAGTAGGCAACACATTTCTTGAAGCATAATAATTTTGAGGTGCATTGTTCCTACTTTGATACCTTGAGTTATCATAATACCGTGTATCTCTCGAATTATATCTTTGAGAGTTTTCATATTGATACACATGATTTCTATTACTTGGATAATGCATTGTATTTTGAGAATAGAAATCATAACTTGGTACATGATAATTTTTGGAAGTTTGACCATTAGAGAAGGTCTTGTTTCGTGTGTTTCTTCTTTGAAACGGAATAGATTGTTGATGATAACTAAATCTTGGTTGCCTTTGCTCATTTACAACTTTGTTGTATGATACATGTTTTTCAACCTTGGGTATTGATTTGACCCTTTACGAACCCATATATGCTTCCCCTTAAATTCACCACTCTTGAATTTGCAGCTTTGAACTTCATGTCCATTTTTGTTGCAATATGAGCATTTTAACGTAGGTGATTTGGAAGCCATTCTTGAGGGTTGTACTTTTGGTTGAACATTGCTCTTTCTTTGAGCATTTTTATCATATCCCAGTCCTTCACGGTTGTAGGATATTTTAGAATGTACCATTTTATCCAACATTTCATTGCCTTTGGTAAATCTTTGAATTGTTCGTTCAAGATCTTCTTTATCATTAATTAAGGCATCAATCTTAGCATTAAGAATTCTTTCTTGATCCATGTATTGTGCTAAGATGTTGGAATGAGCATCCTTGAGTTTTTGAGTTTCTATTTTGAACTCTTTATCTTTGACTTCAAGGACATGAGCAAATTCTTTTTCGAGTTTATCTTTTTGATAACTCGTAGTTGACTTTTCTTGAGTCATTGACTCATATAATATTTTAAGATTTAGTAGATCAACATGAAGCTTTCCAATGTTTTCATTTAATTTAAGCTTCTCATCTTCCATTTCTTTTGATTGCAACAACAAGGAAATATTTTCAACTTCCAATTTTGTAATTTCATTCTTGGTCTTGTTGTTATCAAGATTAAAGGAATCTTGAAGAGATACCATTTCTTCTTCAAGTTTTATTTTTGATTCCTTTATCCGAGAAAACTCTTTTTGTTGAGTTTGATATAAATCTTCAAGTTTTTCTTTCTCGGACCAAGTAGATAAAAATAGTTGATCAAGATAATCATATCGAGTATTTATTTCAACTAGCAACTTGATCAATTCATCCTTTTCCATATTCAACAAATTTAAACTAGAGAGTTTAAGAAGAGGAATATCAACAAGAGTTGGTGAAGAAATACTTACCTCTTGGTTAGTAGTGGAAGGATCCGTTGATGTAGAAGCATCTTCAATTGCCATCAAACATAGATTAACCACTTCTTCACTTGCTTCGGGAGGTTCCTCATCTTCACTAAAATCCCAACCGTTTTCGACCACGAGAATCCTACCTTTAGAAAGTTTAGGACATTCTCGTTTATAGTGACCCGGTTGTTTACACTCGAAACACACTTCTTGTGTTTCCTCCGGAGTTTGTTCTTTTTGTTTTGGAGGAGTGTAATTATTGGTATTATAACCATTTGGGCTTTGATTGGTTTTACCTTTGTAAAAGCCCGAGTTGGTAGGAAAATTACTCTTGTAGTTTGGAGAATAATTTTGAGAGTAATTAGGCCTTCCATTAGAGTTGAAAACTCTTTGTTGATTATTTGATTTTAGGAAGCCTTTTCCATACCTTTGTGCTTTGCTTTGAAGCACACGACGAAGTTGTCTCGTGAGTAAAGCAATTTCGCTTTTATCGAGATTTTGAAGTTCTTCATTTAATTCTTCATCATTTTCATCTTCATCGATTAATATAGCCTTTAGTGCCATATTTTTCTTCTTGTCTTCTACTTTGGGAATGACAACATCCGGAATATTATCTTCTTCGTAAGCACGAAGGTTTCCGAATAAATTATCAATGTGATAGTCATTGAGATTATGCATCTCTTTAATAGTAGTGACTTTCACTTTCCAACTCGGAGGTAGAGATTTAAGAACTCTACGATTCTTTTCATTTTGTGTATAGTTCTTTCCGAGTTGAGATAGTTCATCGATTATTCGAGTAAATCTTGTTTCCATATCGATGATATTTTCTCCATCTTGGAGTTTAAAGTTCTCGTATTCTTGGATCAATGTGTCCATTCAAGAATCTTTTATATCGGTAGTACCTTCATAGGTTACCACTAATTTGTTCCACATTTCTTGTGCCGACTTGCAATTGTTTACTCGTTTATATTCTTTTTCCGCAAGTGCACTTGTGAGAACCATTTCCGCTTTTGCGGCAATATTCATTCTATCTTCTTCTTCGTGAGTGTATTCACTTACTTTCTTTTCAATGATGGTATCGTCGACAATTTTAGTCGGTATAATAGTACCATCTTCTATGGCCATCCAAACTTTGACTCCTTGAGATCTTGCATATATTCTAAATCTCGTTTTCCAAGTAGCAAAGTTTGTGCCATCAAATAGAGGAGGTCTAGAATTTGAGAGACCTTCACTACAACCAATAGCATTTATATAAGCCATATCAGATCTACTTTTCTTTGTGCTTGAAATTCAAATAGCACGTTTAAAAGCAACTGCTCTGATACCAATTGTTAGGTCCCGATAGAGTGTAATTTAAGCTAGAAGGGGGGGTTGAATAGCTTAATCACCAATTTAAAAATTGATGTGGTGTAATAAAATTTATCCCCCTTTTGAATAGCTTTTATCGAGAGTATAGGCAGTTTATGTGTGCGGAAGCAATGTAAGAGTAATACGACACACGAGATTTTATCCTGGTTCGCGGTGGCTAACTCAACACTTGGAGTCCACTCACCCCTACTCCAGTCCCCGAGCTCCTCCCCGGACTCGATATTTTCTCTACTATGAAGAAACTCCTTTACAGTAGGCGGAGAAGCCTTTACAAATATATATCTTGGAGCGTAACTTCCCGTTACCTCCTCACTATAAATGTAAATTTACAAGACTCGTCTTGGAGCGTAACTCCCCGTCACCTCCTGAAAGTCGTTGTACTCCAGGTGTAGTCTTTGAACTTCTAAACTTTTGCGGGTCTTGGATCTTAGGTCTTAGGTCTTGGGTCTTTCCTCTTCCTCACGGTGCAAAGACGACTAACTCCCCGTTAGCTCGTCTGGGACTTGGGTCTTAGAACGAAGATCACCTCACTTCACTTCACCTCACTGCAAAACTTAGAAAACAATATCTACTACAAATAACCTTAGTTTATAAAGAGGGTTTTGGACTAGACGCAACTAGGCCGATAGTGGGTATATATATATGTTGATGATATATATATTTAAAGTATACTTTCCGAATGATTTAGAAAGATTTAAGTATACTTGATGTTTTACTCCAATACTAAAGATGAGTATATAGTTGGAGTAATAAAAGTCTTATAAGCTTTAGTTTTGCTTAAGACTTGTATAATACTTGTCTTTTTGACTAAGTATATATTACTTCGAATATACGTCTATTTTCGAAGTACGGATTTAAGAGAGTCTTTTGGTTTAGCTCTTTGGCTATGGACTCTTCTTAATACAACTCTTCTCTTGATATAGTCTTTTTAGACTAGATATAATCGATTTAGTGCGTAGAGAGAGAGTGTAGTCTTTCTTTAACTTTAGCACAATATAATGAAATAGCCAAACTAGAATCCGCAATTACAACAACAATAAATAATAACAATAAAATGTAGAAAGTAAATAGCGGAAAGTAAATAAGTTAGTTGGCTATGTTAGTGCTAAGTAAAGTTAAAGAGTTAAAGTAAGCTTTTTAGATTTTCTTCCCACGGAACAATACGATGATAGTTGGGAATAGAATCAAGCTTAATAAAATTGATTTTGACCGTCGTCAAATATTAATCTCGTTTTCGAGATTTTGTACGAATCTTTTAGTTCGTAAAAAGATACAAATCGTTGTTCGTTTGTATCAAAATATATTTGAGTATATTCGGAAGATATAAACTTTGTTTATGTATATAACTCAAATGTAACGAATCTTAGTTCGTTTGAATATACACCGAATCTATAGTTCTTGTATATATATTTATATTTCGAATAACACGACTTTGTTAGTTCGTGTTTGAATTTAATTCGAAATAAGAAATCTCTTTTATAAGAGATATAAGATGAAGAGCTTTAAGATGAATAGATCGAGAATAATAACGAGCTCTTGTATATATAATGGTCGGTCAAGACTCGGATCGAAGCTAAAATAATAACCATTTACAAAAACGATCGGCAAGTTCGCCGGAGGTTCGGCCGGATTTTGGCTTGGTGGCGGAACTTGGGAAGCCCTACGGGAGGCCTAAAGTAGTAGTGGTTGAGCTAGTTGGGTTGGGAGAGAGCTTGGTTGGTTGAACTAAGCTTATATAACTAAAACCTTGTATATATAAATATATATGTATAAGAAAGAAGGTTTTAGAGAAGAAGTATTTGTAGAGAGTGTTTGTAGAGATGAAAGAGAGAATACTTCTAAAATTCCCAGCAACTAATTAGCTCTTTAGACCATCTCCAACCCATAACACCATTTTGGTGTGAAATATACACCAATTTGGTGTGAAAATTACACCAAATCAAAATTTCACTCCAACCCATCAACACCATATCCTACACCAAAAAGAATCTTTTACACATTAAATGGAATATTCTCTCTTTTTAAGTTATTTATATCATTATTGAATTTGTACTTAAATTTTAACATGTTCAATAAACAAGGACCTAAAATAATTATAAATTCATTAATAAATTCAAGAGGACAACTTAATTATATGAATTCCCATGCTCTTCCCATATGTGCTCGATCAAGGCATTGCGAAGTTCAAAATGAGCTTCCTTATCTTTTACTAAGAAAATCTTGAAATTCGTCATCTCCATTTCTTTCCATTTCGACAGCTGCAGAAGATGTTTCCACGTAATCATGTACATGCAAATTCAAGTCTCGTTCATCCTCAACTATCAAGTTGTGCATATACATATGTGAGGTAATTTTAATCATTGTGTATTTTATTTTTAATCAAATCTATTTAAAAAACATATCTTCTATATAAGAATATAAATTTATTGATATTTGGAAATAAATAAAAAACTTGAGTAAAATAGTAAAGAAAGAAAATTTAAAACAATTATGATTAAAGAATAAATAATATAACATAAAACAATTTTAATGGGACATAGATGGAATAATTTTGTTTTCATTAACATATGTGAGGGTATAGTAGGTATTTTGGAAAACTCCAAATTTGGTGTAAAAGTTGCACCAAATCAATACTTGACACCAAATTTGGTGTCAACCAATTTATTTGGTGTCAACTTTACACCAATTTGATGTTGGGTTGGAGTGAATTTGACACCAAAATGGTGTTTTGGTGTTGGGTTGGAGTTGCCCTTAGCTTGTGTATAAAATGAATGGGGATGAGGTGGTATTTATAGGGAAATTTTGGGGTAGTGGGTAGTGGAGGGTGATGTAAGGGATGATGTAAATAGGTAGGTGATGTAAGGGATGACTACATTGTTCTTGTCCACTAACCTAGCAACTTGACAACCAACATGTGACTTCTTATCTTAGCACTTAATGCTTGGAAGAGGATAAGGCACACACCCCAATGCAACCCAATTAACTATTAATTAACGATTAAGTATCGTTAATTAAAACTAGCTTATTTCTAGACATCTCCAATAAATCCAACAAAAAATATGATAATTTTATAAATATTGGAAAATGGAAATCTGTGAAGTTTGGTAATTTTTGGTCAAAGTCTCCTAGGTCAAACGCTCAGTCAAAGCTTCTCGGGTCAACCGTTCGGAAACACACCCCGACAAACATTCTCCAAAAATCACAAAACTTTTACCTAACATACATCACATCATAAAAATGACATCCCCAAAGTTTCAAGTCATTCTAGCAAGTGGAAGTATTTTATCCGGAATTAAAACGATAAAAACCGCTTTTCGGGTAATAAAATACGTAAATCCTTTTGACGATTTGTAAAATGTTTTTGGCTAGAATTTTGACTTGAATAAATACTACAAATATATTTCCTTGAGAATAAAATAGTTTGGAGTTTATGGAAATATTTTTGAGCATTTAAATTAATTTCCTTCGGTAAATAAGGAAATGTACGAAAACCGAGAAAATTAGTATTTGGTCAAAACAAGTAGACCCTTGACTAATTTTTGATACCAAAATACTTAGAATAATATGAATCATGATAAATAATGGTTTTGACAATTTTAAAGTGCATTCTAAGTATTAAAATATTTTTCTCCGAAAAATGAATAATTTGTGAGACCTTGGAGAAAATATTTAACGAACCAAGAAAAATGGATATTAATATTTGACCATCCAAATATTAATGTTTTGATAGAGTAAATCTTTATTTTGGATAGAAAACAATATTTGGAATGAAAGATTTATTTTTGGATGATTAAAGATAATTTATCCCGTAAAATAGGAATTGGTAAATCAAGGAATAAATTACTTTAATTAAGAGATTTAAAAAATAATGTTACATGAGGGTTCTAAAGAATATCAAATCTTGATAATCCTTTTTCGATCTTCATGCGAGTTTAATTTTGCAATATGAAGATAGAGAAATATCGTAGAGTGGCGATATCCCTCAGCATGAATATTGCGTGAAAATATATTTCTTAGAAATGGGTATTTTGATACGAAGAAATATAAAATGATTTTTCAAATGACTTGCTAGAAATAACTTCTCCACTTAAGGATAATCATGCAAATTAATGTCCTATTGGGAGGATTACTAGGTGATTTAAATTTTACGATTATTTATAAATACCAAAATAGATTAATATCGAAGATATCCTTTCAGGTGGCATGCATGTCATTACAAACTTTTACACGACTGAGGTTTTAGGTTCACTGCGTCCGACAAGTGCAAAATTAGTGATCACTTTTTCAAAATCAACTACTTTTGAAAGAATTGAAACAGATGACTACGTAATACATAGGTACAAGTTTGAGTTCAGTGACTTGGCTGATTTGTACACTATCGTCAATGGTTATGAGAATGCAGATGCTCTACCATTTGCGATAGGTTTGTAAACATTCTTATGCTATGTGGTGCAATCAAATTTTAGAATGTATTTTACGTTACTATATTATGATTTTAATCTCATTTTTAACATGACCAAATCATTTTTCTGTAATTCTTACAAGATATGATCGGTGTTCCGGGGGATTTTGAAAAGGTTAAACTCATTCAGACTATGTTTGGACAAAGGAACATGACGAGGTTTCATATTACTAGCGGAAGATAATTTTTATTACGTTTGTATTTGCAAATTATTGTTATATCTAATTGATTAATTTCTTGGCTTTAATTTTACATTAAAACTTTTACAGAATTTGCACATAAAGTAAGTATATGGGGACATTTGGCCACAACTACTACTGAGGCGTATGAAAAAGATATTTGACAATAAATATCCTATTATTGCCATTGTGACCGTGCTAAGATGAAAACTTCTAAAAGTAAGATTATAACTATTGTGATATATGTTACACAATTTATAATTTGTACAACCACATTATAGGCTCTGTTCTGTTGAGTACATTGCCATCATCGAAGATTTATCTGAATTTGGTTAGTGAGTTTGTTGATGCACTAAGGTCAAGTTAAATTATTCTCTCATGCTTAATTTAATAGTATCATCTCATTATAATATGTTCATGGTATGCACTAGGTTATTTTATATTTCATACTATTATTCTCGAGAGGATCTAGCACACATAGATAATATTAATATGTTTTAATTTCTTTCAAAATAGAAACAGATGACTATATGATACCTATGAACAAGTTTGAGTTCAGTAACTTAGGTGATTTGTACATTATCGTCAATTGTTATGAGAATGCAGATGCTCCATCATTCGCGATAGGTTTGTACATATTCTTATGCTATGTGGTGCAATCAAATTTACGTTACTATTTTATGATTTTAGTCTCAATTTTTACATGACCAAATCATTTTCTCTGTAATTCTTGCAAGATATGATCGGTGTTCTGGAGGATTTTGAAAAGGTTAAACCCATTCAGACTATGTTTGGACAAAGAAACATTGCGAGGTTTCGTATTACGGAAGGTAATTTTTATCACGTATGTAGTTGCAAATTATTGCGATATCCGATTGATTAGTTTCTTGGCTTTTTTTAACATTAAAACTTTTACACTCAGGTTTTCACATAAAGTATATAGGGACATTTGGCGACAACTATGATTGTGGCGTATGAAAAGATTCCTAAAAATGAATATCCTATTGTTGTCATTGTGACAAGTGCTAATCTGAAATCTTTTTATACAATAATGATTAATGATCGGTCTCAGATGATTGCACATGATCTTGCTCTTCTTAATCTATTACAGCAACTACTTTATTCCACTATCTTCATTCTATAATAATATAAACACTATTACACCCACTATTTTCCTCCACTATCTCAAATCTATTATTAAATATAAATGGGTCCCACCACTATACCCACTTTTCATCCAACTTTACTCATTTCTTACACAATTTCTTGGTCTCCGTGTCTCAACCATTTGTATACAAACGGCTGGGACGGAGGGAGTACTATTACTAGTAACTCATCAAGACCCTTCATGTCATCAACAGAAGATAATAAGAGTTGTGATGTGGGTTTGTATTTTAATTTTTTAATGCCTCAATTGCCTTTGATTTTCCAACGACACTGTTAAGTCGTTAATCTTTGCAATAAGTCATTTCTTTTATATTAAGCCAAACAACTCCATAATTTTATTTAAAGTTAAATTTCTTGAAAACTGCTAGAGATCTTCTCTCGAAACAAGAACACATTTACAATATCATATTTTTGATTAGGCCAGGTACTTCTCCAATTTTTCCACTTCCTCAGTGCTGCCAATGTAAAGGGGAACTCGCTGATGAATCTGCCAAGACAACAACACATTTCAGATTGCATAAAAAGCACAGAAAAATTTAGATTAATACTCTCAAAAGACACTTGAAACTCACCTCAGTTGGCACAATATCAAGGACCCTTGAGTGACCATCTGATCCTTTCCCTCCGGCTTGTTCCACCAGATAGCTCATTGGTGCACACTCATATAAAAGCCTCAGCTTCCCATTCTTGCTCTTCGCGTCTCTGGGATACCCGTAGATGCCACCATAGAGAAGCGTTCTATGGAAATCACCAACCAAACTACCAATGTACCTTGCTGAGTATGGCTTGCCACTTGGGCCAGGGTCCTTAAGATCATCCATGTACTTTTTCAATTTTTCATCCCACATCTGGTAATTTCCTTCATTAAACGAATAAATCTTTCCAGATTTTGGAATTTGGATCTTTTCTTGAGTTAGTACGAATTCACCATACATGGGATCTAAGGTGAAAGAATAGACGCCTGTGCCTATAGACAGAACAAATATCACAGAGCTCGAGTACATGCAGTATCCAGCAGCTAGAAGGTTCGTCCCTGGCTGGCATACGCTCACAATGCACTTCTGTGTTTCGCTGTCAAGCTGCAATGTGCAACAAACAAGTAAGTGATAGTTAAGCACGATTGGATAGCCCAGTGGTTAAGGGTTTATCCTCTGTTAAACTACAATTTTAGGCTGCATTGTGCTACTTATCAGGTAGTGCCAAATCGTAACATTATATATTTATCGTACAATTTCCAACTAAAGACGCATGGATTAGGTACGCTAGGGCAATTAAGCTCATTCAATTAAATGGTCATTTCTGGTTTGAGTACTACGACTACATTGCTTACCGTGGAATCTTCATCAATATTTACAAGGCACTCATCATTAGGGTGGTAAATTCCGAAAATGGATCCAGTGGAAACAGCAGCATCAATGTTGGATGATCCGTCAAGAGGATCAAACACCACAATGTAGTTACCAGAGTAACTTTCTTCTACTGCAACTGGCACATCCTCTTCCTCTGATGCTATAATTCCTGTCCTTCCACTTGACCTTAAGCAATTCGAAAACACCTGTTCCCCACACCATAATTAGCATTGCTAATGCATCAGTACCCTATTTTATCTGTAAATCAAAATCTTCTAAAGCTACCCTTAAGCTAACTATGCAAAAATTAAATGTTACACTTTTCGGAGGAACCAGATTTTAAGGTCAGGGGAGCAATACGATTTTTCTTGTTCAATGGTAGAACAGTACCAACTTCAGAAAACACGAAGAAAATATAGAAAGCAATTGCTGCAATCACAAAAGTATTTCCTTTCATTTTTCAGCTACTCAAATTCATGTCAGAATTTTTAATATTTAGTACCAAATACAAAAATTTGAAGGAGTGGAATATAAATTTTTTACAAACCTCATTGGAGACAACATCGAGTTTTTTCTGGTCTTCACCTTGAATATTAACAGCACCTTGAACGCCAGTAAGATTCGAAATACTAGCCCTCTGAACCAGGGAAGCAATCTGCTTGCAAGCCATTGAAATACTAGACAGTACTATAGTGAGCTCTGCATCAATCTCACCAGCAATCTCTTGCTTGAGTAACCACCCCGTCAAGGTCTCAATCTGGTAGGAGCTCTTCTTCTTTGGTGGCGCGGTATTAGTCACTGTCGTCTCCACGGCCATGCACCTCACTGCGCTTCCTGTCGATGGTTTTCTCTTGATGGTTGGGGAGCCTGATAGCAGGGACTTGGCTTGTGAATTGCATTGTTGGAAAGGTGTTAAGGAAGATAGGGAATGGGAGCTGGATATGCACCGGAGTTTCAGAGGTGCTGCTGTTCCTGTAATCATAGTGGCTGCTCTGTTTTTTTTAAGTTTTCGATGAGATAAATTTTGTTGATATGTTGCTGATATTTGTTCTTTGGTGTGGATTGAGTGTGGTGAATGCAGTGAGGGATTGTAAGGCTAGTAGCCATTTCACTTACGTGGGTCCTGCTTATCTTGCTTGCGTGTAATGCAGTGGACTTGCAAATTGCAATACTTTGTCATGGACCCGTGACACGTGAAGCTCTAGTCGAAATCAATTTTCGGGATCGTTTTTAGATTTGAGTTACATTGCTAAAAAGCATATGCTGAGCATTCCATAAATACTTTTTCATTTTATTTATGGTCTGTTTAATTTCAAATGAAATTCTGGATTTGATCGAATAACTTGTTTGAGAATTTTAATATGGATTTAATTTGAAATCCAGACATTCATAAATTAGTATAAATTTGAGAATTTGAAATGATATTCCAAATCCATAATTTGAAATAAAATATAAGTTTCCAAACGATCTCTTACTTTATTTGGATGGGCTCATGCCATTTCGAATTTACAATGTCGAATAGAAGCCTTCATGTTGTCAACTGTAAACCTGTGAAAATAGTATCCGGAGGTTTGCAAAATATAAATATGAAAAAATGTGGTTAACGGGATTCGGAACCTTCATTGACGTAACCTCAACTCTATATATAGAATTGCTTATCATGCATCTAAAATTAGCAATCCCTATATCTAGTCACTCAAATCTATGAATATATATATCCCCAAATCATCTCAATTTTCTCCTCAGATGCATCTTGATCATCTCATTTGTCTCTCCGGGGCATCTCGAAGCTAGCTCCTCCCTTCCGTGGCTAGCTAGCTAGCTTCCAGCCTTCAATCCATCTCCCAAACACATTAGCAAAAACCTCAATATAAACCAAAAAACATGTCTTCCTCAAACAAACTGCCATTGATTCTTTTCCTTGCTTCCCTCCTCCTTCGAACAACTCTAGGTAATCATCGCGCAATCGTCATGATTCATATTAACAGAAAATCACACGCATTCACACAGAAACATAAATCTAATATCATTTGCATTTTTATCATGGTGCAGGGGAAATAATATGCGAGGAGTTATCCAAGGAAGTATGTGCATTTTCGGTATCATCTTCTGGGAAAAGATGTTTGCTGGAGAATTCGGAGACCAAGGAAGGGCTAGACTATCAATGCACAACATCAGATGTGATTGTGCAGAGAATGGCAGAGCATATCGAGACGGATGCTTGTGTTAATACATGTGGCCTTGATCGGACCATGGTGGGGATGTCATCGGATTCGTTGCTAGAGCCACAATTCACCGCGAAGCTCTGCTCTGACTATTGTTACCACAACTGTCCCAACATTATCGACCTTTACTTCAATTTGGCTGCTGGAGAAGGTACCCTATCATTTCTGCATATTGCTGTTTACACAATGCATGCAGATTTCCGCGTTTTTTTTTAGATCATGGTTAATTTCTCCTCAAAAATATTGCATGTGAGACGAAAAACTATCGTTTTTAAGAAAGTTTTACGTTGTCTGTGATTAAGTATTATGATTTTCGGTCTTTGAATGCAGGGGTATTTTTACCTGATCTGTGTGCTGAACAAAAAGTTAACCCTCATCGCGCAATGCAAGTCTTAATGAACTATGTTCACATTAGAGCTGTGGGTTCAAATTATGATACTGAAGAAGATGCCCCATCTCCTTCAAGTCAAAGTAATGGAACTCCTGCTCCTGCTCCTGCTCCAGCTCCAGCTCCTTCGGTTGAAAGTGCTGAAAATGAAGATGGTGCTCCAGCTCCTTCAAGTGAGAGTGCTGAAAGTGAAGACGACGCTCCAGCTCCTTCAAGTGAAAGTGAAGACGATGCTCCAGCTCCTTCAAGTGAAAGTGCTGAAAGTGAAGACGACGCTCCAGCTCCTTCAAGTGAAAGTGAAGACGATGCTCCAGCTCCTTCAAGTGAAGATGATGCTCTGGCTCCAGCTCCATCAAGTGAAACCGCTGAAAATGAAGATGATTCTCCATCTCCTTGGAGTCAGAGTGCTAAAACTGATGATTATGTGCCATCTCTTTTAAGTGGTGAATACAGAGACGTGGCTTATGCTCCACCTCCCTCAAGTGAAAGTGCTGAAGGTGAAGAAGGTGCTCCATCTCCATCTCCCTCCGCTTCAACAAGTATGGACGAAGTTGAGGAAGATGCAGCAGCCCCCATCTACCACTGAAATTAGCTTGAGAATAACATGGACCTTGGTTTATTATAAAAGGGAATTTGTCTAATGAAATTTGGGAGTACTATGAGAAGATTATAGCTATACTTTTATCTATAGACAAGAGAGGGAGACTTGTATAAGAAAATATGAAATTCATATAAAGGGAACATAGCTATACTTCTTGCTATATAACATGGAATGCGTTTGTCTCTGATTCAGAATTGTGAGCTAAGTTTCCGCAATAGCTTCATAGGAAAAAACTACACACATCTTATAATCTTGTCATTGATTACCAAGTCTCATGTGATAGTATTAGTAGTCGAAGCAGATCGAAACAAGTGAATGATTATCAATGAAGCAGATCGAAACAAGTGAATGATCCATGTTACATGTAAATGCACATAGTGATGAGCCAGAGATTCTGGAAACGAAAAACTCATATCCTAATAGCAAACCTATACTGCATACTCCTAGAACTAGTAATCTGGTCTGCAGTCTTCGACTCCTTCGGAATCAAAGCTATAAAAAGAAAATAGTTGTTATAATAGCAGCTTCCGCCATTTATACACTATTCAGCACTGTTTCCGAAAGCAGTGTGTTGCTGTCTTCCACAACCTTGCCATTAACTTGGGATCTCAACCTCTGTCCAGAACAAAAAAATGTTAAAAACACAAGGAAAAACCTCTGATGTATAAAGATATATGCACAATAAGAACTCCGGTTGTCTAAAGATAGTTATTTACACAATAAGAAGATGAGTATAGTTATCTACACAATAAGAAGATAAGCGCTACAGATAGTATTGATCAATACCCTATCTGTGGGGTCTCCAGCATTGCCATTCAGAAGTTTATGATTCTCTTCTTTTGTTCGGCTCTCCTTGCTCACTGGAAGCAGTGCAGCTGCACCACGATCAGGCAGTTCTATACAGATATAAATCACTTTTAATATAGGATTCATACAGCCAAGGCGTGACACAATAACAAATACGTAGCATAAAGGTTGTTGAATATTTATGCTTACCGGGTAATTTAGAATCAATAAAGTACACTACCAAGTTGACTGTATACCTGCAGCAATTGATTAGAAAAAAATCAAGACATTGCTTCCACATGCTGCTGAAAATACACACATTTAGAAAACAAATAGAAAAAACATGTACCATGCCACAACCACGTCAACTGTATAATGCTTTCGGGATGCAATTATCAAGAGGCTCTGAACTACAGCTGTTAACCAAGCACACTGCTTTACGAACCTACAATTAAAACATTAAAAAGCTCGCTCAGTGCTTAAAATCACACAACTTCAGTATTTCTCAGATCTCAAAAATGCAGGTCTGACCAGTTGTGCAAACAATATCAATTGTATACTGAAGAATTATCTCACTAAATTTGCTACATGACTTTTCAAATATACCTTCTTGTGCCATACTTATGATATGTTCGCACAAAAACTAGAGTGAAGATCATATGAGATGAAAAAATCAAATCACCACAACCATGTAGCACACCACTAGGAACTGCAGATTTCGAAGACTGTATAAGCACATAAAAGTAAATATATACCAACTCGAGCTGTAAAAAAAAAAATTCCAAGCAAAAAGATAAAAAGAAAACAAACAAACACTCACTAATTATGAAATATTTCAAAATACTGTCTGGTTGTGGTAGCGTTGCAAATCTGGACCCCTGCATGATGCACAACGAAGCTAAAATATAACATCTATACCAGATTGACAAATTAAATTTTAAAAAAAAGGATTTTGACCTGTAAAACAATAATAAGTTCAATTTCAGATCAGGTTCTTATTTAGGCAAGATTTATCATATACAAGTTTTACCTCACGGCAGTGGTAATTTGGCCCGGGAAGCTGAGTAGAGTAGAATGTTAAGATTCGAAGTGTTTGACTAACCTACAGAAAAATAGAGATGCTGTTGTAAGATACCAGTTCTCTGCATAAAACACCAGTCCTAGTGGAATACAATAACATTTAAATTGGACTAGCATATGCACCCTTTCAGGAACCACATCCAGCAATAGAAGGGAAAATATTAGTCACTCAGGAGATAATATTATAAGTCCAAAATTCTATGACAGACTACTGCTAAGAGTAGGCATCAGGACACTGTAAAAAATGATAAGTAATTATTGACAAGGCAAAAATGCGCACATCACTCAGAATTTTATGCAAAATAACACGTGGGGGGAACTCAATTGCTCAATCATAGAAAAATAGAACTAGCATACCACGTAATAGTATAATGGGAGAAGATGAAATACAATAAATGACAACATCAATTGCGTTTGTATGATTGTGAATGCAAGAAGTTCGTAGACCTAAAAATTTCACAAATATCTACTGCTGCTTACGAAATCTATAAAATATTTGCTTTTTTTGTAGGACACTGGTATGGTAGCATTGCAGCTGATGAACATCTGGATAATGACTCAAAAATATAAAACCTGTCTCCAAACAATAGCACTCATTCTTAGTCACAAACTCATAAAGAACACATTAATGTGTATAAGCCATGTACATTTATATCTAAACAACATAAAGTGCAACGGATAATTTCACAGAACAACTATCCAAGTACACCCAAACAAAACTTCTTACAACTAAGAAGGCCAGGACCCTGCACCATAAAAGAACTGTGTAGATCTTCTTGCTCTTGAAAATAAACGGATGGAAAGTCCACTGCAGCAAAACGTAACCAACAGTCAGAAAGAGATCCCAGACCAACAGACCTCATAATCTAGGGAGCACAACTATCAAAATAAAAGCCATTGCCCCAAACAACATGGAATTTTTAGGTGTGTTAGAACTAATCATGCATGGTCTTAAGGTTTTCAAGATAATAGAATATTTATCAATTTTTCAATTGTCACTTTTCTGCCTAGCCAAATATCGTACAAAAAATTACACCCTTCACATCAAATTCTAAATCAAGACCTCCACTAAGCAAAGAGAATCTTACCAAGAAAAAGGACAAAAAGATGAAGATGAACACAGTCTCACTGACGTACCCTCTTTCTTGGCCAAGCTCCTGTAGTAAATTAGTAAGACAAAAAGCATCTGATACTAATATATTCCAAGCTACAGGCAGTAATTATTCCAACCAAACTAAAAAGGGGGAAACGAATCGAACCGGCAGAAGGAAAAAGCCAGCATCTTGAAGCAAGGGTCCTGGTCGATGGATGAAGTGAACTCCTCGAGCAGCCACTCCATGTATGTACTAAATAGAACAAACCCAATTTACTATATCAACATAAAAATAAAGACTCTTTCTTGATTATAAGAGTTATCCACAGAGATTTCCACACATATATAACAAATTAATCACAAAAAAAAACAAAATATAACATTTACAAATGTGATCCCTTAAACTGAACAAGAGTAACATACTCAATGTACCATATACTCAATGTATCTAGTTGAGCAGTGAAACAAAACATATACTTAATGTAGCCGCTCATGTAGCAATGAATTCGTGTACTTATTATCTACTTTCATGGGGACTAGCTCACAACAATGAAGCATGTAGTCATATAAATGCCCTTTTAACCATAAAACCACATGAACAAAACATCCTTAGAAAATACAAACATAAGTTTAAAGTAAAATGGTTACCTGACCAATGAGACCACCAAGAAGATACTTCCAATTTTCTAACAAAAGGTTGATTTCTGTAGTTGTTTCTGCACAAATTCTCTTCCATAGCTTCATAAAACAGCCCACCAACCCGAATCAATAAATAATCACAAGACATACAAAACTAAAGCAAAACAACAGATATAGAACACATACCTTAGAAGCCTCTCGGCCAATGTAAAGTGACATCGTGTTGTATAATCAAGAAAGGCAGTGCCATACTACATTACAAAACAAACCCAACCATTCATCACCCTGTTGTGTAAATCAAATCTTTTCGGATTAAGGAATCTCGAAAACAACACAAGATTGAATCTTTTGACCACTAGCAATTGGGAAATGCAAAAGTTTGAATCTTGATGATCAAATTGAGAGAAATGAGGGGTGTTGTTGAGAAATGGGAGAGGGAGAGAGAAGTGTAGTTGAAAAGAGAGAATACAGAGAGAGAGGGAGAGAGAGGTGTAGTTGAGAGAGAGAGAGAGGTTTAGTTGAAAGAGAGAATACAGAGAGAGAGAGAGAGAGAGAGGCAGGGAGAGAGGTGTAGCTGAGAGAGAGAGAGAGAGAGAGAGAGTTGGAGGTATGATTTCGAGTCTCGCGGTTATTTGATTGTCCACCACTGTCTACGAGTTGAACACGGAGCGACAGTTGAGAGACGAACTGGTACATCAAGGGAAGTAACGATAGGAATAAAGCAAACGTTTAAACATTTTTAACTTGTTTATTAGGCTGTTTGTATCACCAACCGCCCAATGAAATCTTTATCTTTATATCTTTACATGAAGGAGGTTCCTGGATGGATGACGTGGCAGCTCCCAAAATCCTTCCTCCAATCACAAAATCCTTCCTCCAATATCCCTGTTTTCCTAGCAAATTGTCTGATTTCTGTATTTTTTTTATTTATTCTCTATTTTTAAAGCTTACTCTATTAATTACTATCAGTTATGAGCTTTTGGTTTTCTATTTCGGGTGTCCTTTTGTTGTTAGGATCTCGAGTAGCTTCTCTTCCAGACTCTCGGTCTCTGTAGTTCTATATACCATCTCTCCCGCTCTCAACGTTGTTTTTAATTCGATCTAATTTTGTTTGCTTCTTTATTTGGATCTCAGGCATTCATTTAGGTGATAAGTCGCGTTATCCCACCAAAATTTACAAGGCGATGGAATGGATCGTGATGAAGAAAGCTCATGAGTTCAGTGTATTACTCTTTATCTCTCTCCGCCTCTCCCCTCCTCTCTCCATTTTACTTGACTGATTTTGATGGATGTGTAAGTTTCTTGATGAATGGAGAAACCCAGTATATATTATGATAATATCTATTCTTTTCCCACAATTTTTATCACCATCGGGCTCAAATCACCTCGCTGATTTTCGTGTTCTTGGCCCTGGCTTGAATCCCACTTGTCACCACTCTTTTTCTCGCTAATTTTGCTATAAAAATTGTGTCTTTATATTGTTCAGTGTGCTTTCTTGATTGTGTTCTAGATTAAAGATTGCATCTTTATTGCTTATGTTAATTTTTTTTAGGTTAAAGAAGGAAGAATTCGAAGAGGGTATGTTTAATTTGAAAAGCAATTTTGTTTGTTGCTATTTAGCTTAAAGGTTGCATCTTTAGTGCTTGTAGTGATTTATCTCGGTTAAAGAAAAAAGATTTGAAAAGGGTCTGTTGGTTATGTGTTTTGAGTGGTTCTAGGG
Source organism: Daucus carota subsp. sativus (assembly GCF_001625215.2). NCBI lineage: Eukaryota > Viridiplantae > Streptophyta > Magnoliopsida > Apiales > Apiaceae > Daucus > Daucus carota. The sequence continues at coordinate 36,960,623 of NC_030383.2, forward strand.
GTTTGATTCCGAGACGTGGGAGTAGACGAGCTTCGAGGGGTGGAGGTGGTGATAGGGATGATAGGGGGTGAACTATGCTTCATATTGGTGCTCGACGAGGCAATGTCAGGGAGGTACATGTCTTTATATATCTGTACATGTATATCTTGATGTGCCTATTTGTGTATTGATGTTAGTGGATTTGATCAAAAAAAGGTGGAAAAAACATATTGACTTTGTTATTACAATGTTAGTGTTAGTTCATGACTGTATAATTTAGTGCTTAGTCTGTGTTGCGTGATACACCTGCTTAGATACCTTTAAGTATTATTTTAAAACTTAGATCCAGTATATGAATCTAGTTTGAATATATTTAAATTATGTTAAGTAAAATTGGGAAGATTGTCACAAGTAATTTCATTCTAGCAAATAGCAATTGTCTTACTGCTTTTGTGCGGAGAGATGTGGTAAGTACCAAGTAGTTTATCTGTGGTGAATTTTTTGGATCTGGGTTTGTTTTGGAGCTGTGTAATTGTCAGTTTGGTGATTAGTTGTCCATGAGTTTTGTTAATTAAGCTGATTGGAATTGATGCTTGATGATTACGAGCTAATGATGCTTTTGTTAGTGGAAAGATTATATTTTTCCTGTCTGCGTGTTTCGGGGATAGCAAAAATGTTTCTACTGTGGTTCAATGAAAATTTTTGAGGCAATCGAGGTTGTTTGTGTGTAGGATTTTTATATGATTTCCTGCTCTGTTTTATTAATTGTAGCTTAATGGTTTGTGTAGTTGTGGTTTTAAGTGGTCTCCTTTTGTCTACTCTTTTTTACTTGCGTGTTTAAATTCTCATGTCTACTGTAGCTTCAATAGCAGCAGTTTTAAGAGGAGCATAGCAAATATTTTTGGCCCGACACTTAGGGATCCAAATATGTTCTGTATAGCGAGTGTGCGTTGGCCATGTTTGGGTTTACTTCAGAGTTCACATACCCAAAAACCCAAACATTTAGGTGCATTAATGCTTTTGTAAAGTGACATTGAGCTCAGTTGTAAAAAAATATTTGAAGAGTTTTAGCTTTAGGAAAACCAAATGTTATCGCAAATCTAATGTATAGGTATCCAAAAATTGGATTCGGTGATTGATTCTTCTTTAGACTATGATTAGAAGGATATTAAGGGTAATCATCGACTAAATCACGAAAACTGATTCTGCTCTCCTCTTAAAGCTAAGCCATTGCCCTTAGTTAGTTAAAAAGCGTTATAAATCCCTGAGTTTAGTAGAATGCAGGTGTGTATTATGTCTCATCTGGGGATTAATCTGCAATGAATAAACAAGCACAAACATAAATCAAGCTACATGCGTATGATATGGATAAGATTCCTCTTATGCTTTTGAGGGGTTATTTAGTGGAAGTTTATTCTCTTATTACATAACCTTGATAGTATATGTACTGTATTAGCTATTAAACATTGAAGAACTCTTTGTTGACTTGGTAAAAGTTCTGAGGTCACAAATTTTCATACTCAACTAATGCAACGTGCTCTGGTGCTTTTTTATGTGATACATTTCTTTATTGTAGTTTTAGTTAATAGTCAGTAGGGTACATACTGATTAAATTGGATTTTTGTCATTATCTACTCACACGAGCATGTTTAAATGGTCAAAATTCTATATTATCTACCACAGTTGAATTGAGTGGTCTGTTAATAGATTAGCCGTAGCCAAGGCCCAAGTAATGCAGACATCTGAGAGGACATTAAGTGCTCTGGATCTTGTGAATGATTACTACTTGAATTTATTAGATTGTGGCAGTAGCAATGTTCTCGCAATTGCTCTTAGAAACACAGTGTATCTGTGTGATGCTTCTAATGGTGCTACATCTTAATTAGTTACACTTGGCAAGGAACTTGGTCCGTTGACAAGTGTTAAATGGGCTCCAGATGGGTGCCACATTGTTGTTGGTATGAACAGCTCTAAGGTTCAGCTTTGGAATTCATCTGCCAATCAACAGGTTAGTTAGTTTCTTTTGGTATCTTTGGTTCAATCTCAGAAATGATATGATAATGAATTACATAGTCTATTAGTTTAATTGTATATAGGATCAATTTGCAGCTAAGGTCATTGAGAGGATGCCACAGCTGCCGAGTATGTGCATTAGATTTTGGAACACCAACACTGGTGCTTGGTTGAATACAGTTCACCCAGGCTCACAGGTCTATTCACTTATGTGGAATAAGAATGAGCGTGAGCCGCTTAATTCTCATGTTTTACCTAGAATCAACTTACTCTTTGGAAGTACCCATGTGTTTGATTTGTTTCGATTTATGGGACGTGCTCTCTAGCATTTGTGTAAATTTTTCCCCCTTCTTAAAATTATACGAGATGTTGCACTATTCTACTAAAAGAATAATTAAATTGAAATATAATTAAATGTTTGATTGAACCTTGCACTCTTTATAAAAGTTTTTTTCCTTATATTCTAATAACAAATGCAAAATAAAAGCTCTCAGAAATTATAAATCATACATGTCTTTAAAAAAAATTATATCCTACAATTTCTCACTCGCGCGGAGCGCGTTTTTTTCCCTAGTTTCAATATAAAATGTAGTAATTTCTAGCCTAATACAGATTAGTCTCTGCCAGCAAAATCGGATATGCAATCCGGTTTTATCATATTTTTATTTTCAATTTCTGTTTACTCCGTAAAAATTCCGATTATCTGGATTTAATTCAAGCACATTTGTTTTTATTTTCTTTGCGACTCATTAATCAACTGCATTATTATATGAGTTTTGAGAAATTTTCACAAGTTGAGCTAGCCTCCAAATTTAGGCGATTATATATATATAAACATATATATCTTTACATGAACATATGCTTATACTTATTTTTTTTTAAAAGAAAAATTTATATTATGTACGTTCGTTTACTTTCATGTTTATAAAATAAAAATCTGAACCCAACACTAAATTAAACATGTATTTTCATGTTTGGCGTATTTTCGTGTTCGTGTATCAAATATTGAAAACCAAATACAAACTTTTCGTGTCGTGTTTGCATGTTGTGTACCTGTTATAGAATAGAAAACGAAGGGGGTGAGCGATTCGTGCTTTGGACTGGTCTCGGTGCGAGATGCCTACGTATCTTCTGCGTGGAGAAGAATCAAGTCCAAAACGTAGTTCTAGTTATGAGGGGTAGAGCCCTTTATATAGGCGTTTCGGAGTCAGAAGTCGGATGGAAGTATAATTCCGTGTATCAGACTTCTTATCGAAGTATGCCTCGAGACAAGAGGTAAGATAAAACTCTTATTCTTTCGTTGCTGATATTTATCCGCACTCCGGGATGTTTATCTGTTAGAAACAGATGTATTGTAGAACTTGTATTCGTAACTGGACCTACAATTGGGCCTCTATTAATTAATTACGAAATTAATGTTTAATAGTCTCAGGCCCTATTTAACTGGGCTTTAGTGTTCTTGGGCTTTTAATATCTAAATATTACTTCCGACCCATATCATTTGCCCCCCAACTTTCGACAAGTTTTGTAAAAACTTTTCAAAAGTTGCTGAGTCCTTATCGGCTTTCTGAGCTCCTGATTCATATATCATGCGAGAAAGCTAACTTCTGCAAATTCCCATCGTCCAAGGTCTGAAGTCCCATAAATAGCGCAAGGATCTCACCGATCTTGACTACTTTGAAACAATTCGAGAGATGATTCGAATTGACTGTATAGTAAAGATAGCTCTGTTTCGTATCCTTCGGGATCGTACTTCATTTTTGATTGGCGTATCGGAAGACATGAGTCTTTCTTTTGACTTTTCGAATCATTTTCATGATACTACGAGTCTTTTTTATTGGTACAACAAGTATCCTTTTCAGAGGTATGCTTGTAATGGTGCTCTCGAGCATTCCCGTATTTTTTCCGGGGCTTAATTCAATTAAATCGGAATTTCTGCGATTAAATTCCAATTTAAAGAATTTTCAAAATATTTTTTTGAAATTGAAATCCCAATTTTTCTATTCTTCCTGATTTTTCAGGAATTTTTCTTGTATTTTTCCAATGTTTAGGAATTCTCAGAATTTAATTAAAGAATTAAATAATTCTTTTTAATTTGATCAATCAGCCCTTGAATGGAATGTGTCTCCTGGGCGTGCTTTGCCACGCCTAGGAGACATGTCTCCTGGGCGTGGTTGCTTTAAGCCAGCCAAGGCTGGTTCGTGTGGTGCTCCCTTGGCGTGTCTTGCCACGCCAAGGAGGCATGTCACCTGCCACGCCAAGGAGGAATGCTTCCTTGGCGTGGATGAGTTAGCCACCCGTGGCTGAGTGCTATGCTGCTTTCTTGGCGTGCTTAGCAACGCCAAGGAGGCATGATATACACGACGCCTAGGAGACGTGTCTCCTGGGCGTGTGTATTTGATGCCTGCTTTGGCCCGTCCAATTGATGCTTTCTTGGCATGCGTGGGCACGCCAAGGAGATATGTTTACTCAGGGTGTCTCCTGAGCGTTGATAGATAAGGCCTGTCCTGGCTGATCAAGATGATGCTTCCTTGGCGTGCCTTACCACGCCAAGGAGGCTCGTTATTTAACAGGCCTAGGCGATATGTCTCCTGGGCGTGGATGAGTGGAACTTGCCAAAGATTGAAGAAATAGTTGTTTCCTAGGCGTGCTATGCCGCGCCTAAAAAGCATAGTTCTGAACCCACGCCAAGAATACATAGTCACTTTATGGCATTAATGAAATTGCCATTTATTTTTCAAGTAAACGATGTTTTTGCTCAACAAGTGAATGTGCCCTAGGCGTTGCATGCCCCGCCAAGGAGACATGGCAGGTGCCACGTCTAGAAGATGTGTTTTGGGAGTCAAGCAGCGTTATATGTTGTGGGCCTTAGTCTATAACTTGTCAGGCCTATATGGCTTATTATTATTTATTTATTTATTTTTTTCGTGGGTGTCTCCCAGAATTCTCGAGATCTTTCTAGAACAGGTTCGAATTTTTCAAATTCATGGGCTTCCCGCCTGTGACATGGCTTGGTGACCGGCCCAAAGCCCAGTCTACGGGCTGTTGCCAGTTCATTTTAGGGATTACCGGTAAATGAACCGGTTGTTGATTGCCTATATATTGAGTGACTTGAGAGTTCATTTCTCATTTCACCCAAAGTTTCCAAGTTTAAGAGCTAAAAAATCCTCCCAAACACTCTCAAACCCTCTAGTTTTTCGGCGAATTCTGAGGCGTATTTCCGGCTGTCTTCAAGTTCTTCTGCAGTTTCTGGCCAATCTTCAAAGCTTTTTCCAGTTTCTGGGCAATCTTCAAAGATTTCCCCAGGTTCCGATCAATCTTCATCTTCATTCATCAATTTCTGGGTTTCAAACCTTCATCAGAAGAATATCAATGGCGGATTCTTCTTCATCCCAGCAATCTCAGCTCTCTCAGCCTCCTGCGGCCAAGCCTAGGGCCAATCGAGGTAAAAAATCTCTCGTTCATGCCAGTGTTTTTTCTCTTCGTGATTTGCTAAGTGAATTTGGCCAAGCTTTTCCCAACTTACTTCACTTAGATGCATATAAGTTTCCTTCCAAGTATGATCAGAAGGACGTTGATGCCATAGCTTATCTTTTTGGCATCAACGGGCCTTATAGGGCCGTGGCCCCAGGCCCAAATGACCGAGCCTGCTATCCCAAGCCTGGGGCCATTAGAATTTACAAAGAAACTTTTTACGCGGGCTTCAGATTGCCTCCTCCAGAGTTTGTTTTTAGACTACTGGCCGAGGCCCGCGTTTGTCCAACCCAACTCCAGCCCAACGGCTGGAAATTCATTTACTGCTTCTTAGTCCAATGTAGGAGACATGGCATTGAGCCCAGTGTCTCCGTTTTTAGGTATCTTCTTAAATTCGTCAACGCACCCAATGACGAGGGTTGGGTCAAGATCCAATACAGGACACTGGCCCGTAGTATTTTTGTTTCGGGTACGGCACCCGATTCTCTTCCTCACTGGAAGAAACAATGGTTTTATATATATCTGGAGGACGTGAATTGGGCCGATTATTTTTATTCGGACTTTAGCAAGGCCGAAGATGGGGCCGTTAGGTCCATAAAACTAGGGGTGGAGGAAGAGGCCGCAGTCAAGATATTAACGGGGGATTGCCTCCACCATTGTTCGATGCTAGTTTCAGAGGCCTCGCTCCAAGAGTGTGGGCTGAGTGACTTGGGCCCAGAGGGTACTCTACTTTTACCTTCACCTCTTTTGGGCCTTATTTATTTTCCATGTATTCTAACCATTTTTTATTTTCTGCACTTGCAGTTTTGGATAGATTAAACACCATTTTTGCGAAGAGGGAACAGGCTGCTGCAAAGGTGGTACCGGCCGAAGTCCAGCGGGTCAAGAGGCCCAGAAAAAGTGGGGCCCAAGAAGTCGTGGAGAAAGTCCCGGCTTTTTTGGCCCCAAGGCCCAAAGCTGTGGACGAGGACCCGAGTCCTTACGTGGTCCAGTGGGGCCTTTTAAACAAGGATACTATCGTGGGTGACGCCCGGGCCGCAGCCGAGTGGTCCAAGAGCGTCGTGACGCCACGCGACCGGGCCCACGTGGTCGAGTCCTCCGACGATCTACAGATCGAGATGTTGGGGGCCTAAGCAGTTGCCACGGTAAGGCCTAAATACCCCCCTTTTTTTTCTGATATTTGATGGTTTTTCCTTTTCCATGCTTCGCAATATTTTTCACCTCCTTCCTACTTAGGTGTTTCCTGACTTAGTAATTTTCTGTTTATTTTTGGCAGATGAACACCTACCTTCAAGCCGCCGTTCATAATTTGAAGGCGGTGAGGGCCGAGAAGTCGATCGCGGAACGTGACCGCGATCGCTACTTCGAGTCTTCGGCCGCCAATTTTGAGCAGTTTAGGAAGGTGGAGGCTGAGCTCGTGGCTGAGCAAGAAAAAGTCCGCACCCTGGAGGCGGAGTTGGCGAGGGTTAAGAAGGAGGCGGTGGAGGACTTCAAGAAATCCCAGGAGTTCGAGGATCTCCTGGTGGCTGAGTACGACGCGAGCTTCCCCGAGACGTTCAAGTCTTGTTGGGTGAAGATCATCGAGGAACTCGGTTCTCAGATCGAGGGGGTTACTTTGGAGCGGTTCCCAGTCCCCGATCTCTCAGGGAAAGAGATATCTTCTCCCATGGAGGTCGAGAATCTTGGGGACTCGCACCCAATTGATTCCCAAGATGTGGAGATTCCAACTGAGGAACTCGAGGTCGAGGAACTCGACAAGGCTGGGGCGGATCTTGGGGAAAAAGCCCAAGACATCGAAGCCCAGGACGAGACCCCTCTTGTGGAGGCCCAGGAGACAGCCCAACTCCAGGGGAAGGACCAGGAAGACGTCTTTGACGACGATCTTCCTTAGATTAGGCCTATTTCTAGCCCTGCGTGGCTTGCTTTTGTAACTAATTATACAGATGTTTATACCCTTCGGGGTTTTAATTTATATATTTAAATCTTCCTTTGTTTTACTTTTATTCTCGCATATTCAACATTCTTTACTTAGAATACTTTTCGTAAGATTAATTTAAATCTCAGAATAATCCTCGGGATTTTAATCAGAGTTATTCTTACTTAGAATTTTTTAAACTCTGAAACTGACTATTTTAAGTCCAAACTTAGGATTTTTATCTTCAACATGTAAGTTCGATCAGAATTTGTGAACTTTCCATCGAACAAGACACAAGTACAAGCAAAAGTGACTTGGATAAAACAAGTTAGATAATCCTCGGGACTTTATTATTATAGCAAAAGAAATAACTATCTCCGGAAATCAACTACATGGCAGTGGTCAACATGACCTTATTTTTGTGGTAACTACTAACTTCTGTTATCACAGAGTAGACATTAAATATAATATATCTTTAAGTTGGTCGCATGCCAACTTCTGGGGACTTCAACTCCTTCCAAGATTTGAAGTTTGTATGAGCCATGGCCTGTGACAGTCTTAACTTGGTATGGGCCTTCCCAATTTGGAGCCATCTTGCCTTTGGGACCTACCCTAGAAGCCTCAACCTTTCTAAGTACCAGATCTCCTTCTCCGAAATATCGCTCCTTAACCCATAGGTTATAGTAATAGGAAGCTCGTTTCTGGTTTTCCACAATCTTAGCATGAGCTTCGTCACGAATCTCATCAATCATATCAAGTGCAAGTCTCATACCTTCTTCATTGGCTTCTGGCTCATACTGCTGGACCCTGGAGGACGTATGAGTGATTTCAAGTGGCACCACTGCCTCGGCTCCATAAGCCAGCTGAAAGGGGGTTGCCCCAGTTGAAACCTTGCAAGTGGTTCGATACGCCCATAGTATAGGAAGTATCTCATCGGCCCATGACCCCTGGGCCTTCTCAACTCTTTTCTTCAGTCCATCGAGGATTATTCTATTGGCCACCTCAGCTTGTCCATTAGCTTGAGGATGAGCAACTGAAGTGAAGCGTAACTCAATCGAGTAATCCTCACAATAACTTCTAAACTCAGCATTATTAAACTGAGTCCCATTGTCCGTAATCATGATTCGGGGTATTCCGTACCTGCAGATAATATTTTCCCATACAAACTGGGCAACCTGCTTGGTGGTTATCTTAGCCAGTGGTTTGGCCTCAATCCACTTAGTGAAATAATCAATCGCTACCAACAGAAACTTCCTTTGCGCACTAGCAAGTGGGAAAGGTCCAAGGATATCCATTCCCCACATGGCAAAGGGGATAGGAGTGTTGATAGATGTTAGCATTTCCGGGGGTTGTCGTACTATTGGTGCGAACCTTTGACATCGATCACACCTTTTCACATATTCTTGGGCCTGCTTAAGCATATCTGGCCAATAAAATCCGAGACGGGTTACTTTGTGAGCCAATGCCCTTCCTCCAAGGTGTTGGCCACATACACCTTCATGCACCTCCCTTAGGGCTTCTTGGGCCTCATCAGGCCACAAACACCTCAAGTAAGGGATCACAAACGATTTTCTATATAAGACTCCCTCAATGAGTACATACTTAAGGGCCCTTACCTGTAACTTTCGTGCTTCATCAGCATTAGGCGGCAGATGGCCGCTTTGTAAGTACAACTTAATTTCATCCATCCAAGTGGCCCCTGTGTTAATGGGGGCAACTAGTTTTGCTTCGATGCTCGGGGTTCTCAAAACCTGATAATAAACACTTCCTGAACATACCTCGTCATCAGAGGACGCGAATTGCGACAAGGCATCAGCCTTAGCGTTTTCCTCCCTCGGCACATACTCTACCAGACATTCTTCAAATTGTGCCATCTGGGTCTTTACAATCCTCAGATACTTTGTCATAGCTTCCTCACGGGCTTCGAACTCACCATTCACTTGGAAGACCACGAGCTTTGAGTCGCCACAGACTTTCAAGTTTTTTACCCTCAAGGTTCTAGCTAAACCAAGTCCAGCTATTAATGCTTCATACTCTGCTTCGTTATTTGTGGTCGGAAAGTCCAGCTTAATAGCATATTCCACTGTAAAGCCATCAGGGCTTTGGAGCACAAGTCCTGCACCACTACCTCTTGTTTTTGAAGCCCCGTCAAAAAATAGTAGCCAGTATTCTTTAGGTTGTTCTTCCTCAGTAGGTTCTTCTACCTTGTCTCCTTGCCCCCCGACTTCCTGGTTGCTAATGGTGCATTCAACTAGGAAGTCAGCTAAGGCCTGAGCTTTAATCGCCGTTCGAGGCTTGTATCGGATATCAAATTCTCCAAGCTCAATTGCCCACTTGACCAATCTTCCACTAGCCTTAGGGCTATGTATGACATTTCGGAGAGGTTGGTCTGTCAAGACTTCTATCTTATGAGACTGAAAGTAAGGCATCAACTTCCTCGATGCTGTAATCATGGCCAAGGCAAACTTTTCGATCACGGAGTAATTGAGCTCCGCTCCATGTAGAACCTTGCTCACGTAGTATACCGGTTTTTGAACCTTGAACTCCTCTCGGACTAATACAGCACTCAATGCTTGTTCTGAAACAGCTAGGTATATATACAAGGTTTCACCATCAATGGGTTTCGATAGAAGAGGTGGCTCTGCCATGTACTTCTTCAGTTCCTCAAAAGCTACCTGGCTCTCTTCTGTCCACTCGAAATTCTTAACCTTTTTCAAGGCTTTGAAGAAAGGTAAGCATTTGTCCCCCGACTTGGATACAAATCTTCCTAGGGCCGCAATCCTTCCTGTTAGCTTCTGTACATCCCTTACACCTTTGGGAGGTTCCATGTCAAGGATAGCTTTTATTTTGTCAGGGTTGGCCTCGATACCACGTTTGGAGACCATTAGACCAAGAAACTTCCCGGACCCAACCCCAAAGGCACACTTGGCCGGGTTTAACATCATCTTATGCGTCCTCAGGACTTCAAAGGCCTCTCTAAGGTGTTCAAGGTGATCCGATTTGTTCAAGCTTTTCACCAACATATCGTCTACGTATACCTCCATAGTCTTTCCAATCAGATGTTTAAACATCTTGTTTGCAAGGCGTTGGTACGTTGCTCCTGCATTCTTAAGTCCAAAGGCCATAACCAAATAACAAAATACACCAAAGTCAGAGATAAACGATACCTTGGGTACATCGTCCTTGTCCATCCGGATCTGATTATATCCGCTGAAGCCATCCATGAAGCTCAGCATCTCATGGCCAGCGGTGGCATCTATTAACGTGTCTATCCTTGGAAGAGGGAAACAATCCTTGGGACAAGCATCATTCAGATCAGTGAAGTCTACACACATCCTCCACTTTCTATTGGCCTTCTTGACCATAACAGGGTTCGCCAACCATTCTGGAAATTGTATCTCTTCGATAAAACCTGCTTCCAACAACTTATCGACCTCCTGTTTAATGGCTTCTTGCCTTTCAGGGGCGAAGTTCCTTTTCTTCTGTTTAATAGGTTTCCTCACGGGGTTTACATTCAACTTATGTGTTATGAATGAGGGATCGATACCTGGCATATCAGCCGCTGTCCAAGAGAAAACATCACGGCTGTTCCTCAAGAACCTCACAAATTCTTGTTTCAAATCTTCCTGGAGTAATGCTCCAACATAAGTGACCTTTTCAGGTTCTTCTGTATACAATTGGATTGGAACCAAATCTTCGGCAGGCTTGCCTCTCCTTTCCTCTTCTTCTCGGACATCAAGGTCCTCTATAGGTAATACTTGCCCCCCGGCTCCTCCAGATCTTAATGCCCCAATATAACAGCTTCGGGCCATTTTCTGATCTCCTAATTCTTCTCCAATTCCGTTCCTAGTCGGGAATTTAATCTTCATGTGGTAAGTGGATGGGATTGCCTTAAAAGCGTGTATTCCAGTCCTTCCAAGGATGGCATTATAGGTCGACGAAGCTTTAACAACCAAGAAGTTTATCATGCATGTGGCTTGCCTAGGTTCGGTACCCATAGTTACAGGGAGTTGGATCATGCCTTCAATCTTGGTTTCCACATTGTTGAAGCCATATATAGGCATATCCGAGGGTGTCAGTTGAGTATCGGAGTATCCCATCTTTTCATAGGCATCATAGAACAAAATATCCACCGAGGCTCCATTATCAATGAGCACTCTTTTTACGGACGAGTTTCCAATCACTGGTGTAATTACTAAGGGGTCATCATGGGGAAATTTTACCTTCTCGAGGTCGATGTTGTCGAATGCCATCGCATAGTCAATTTTTGCCCGCTTCGGGGGTTCTCCAACTATACTCATTACTTCCCTCGCATAAGCTTTCCGTGAATTACTTGAAGTTCCAGCAGCTGTAGGCCCTCCGGAGATCACGTTAATTACAGGCCCTCGAGGCTGGGTTCTCTTATCATCATTGTCTCTTCCACGGCTGTCATTGTCCCGATAATTTTTGTCTCCATCCTTGGTGAATTTGGATAACTTGCCTCTTCGGATCAAGAACTCAATTTCATCCTTCAACTGCCGGCAATCATCGGTCTTATGTCCTGTGTCCTTGTGAAATCGACAATACAAATCTTTATTTCGTTTCTCTGGGTCGGTCCTTATGGGCTTCGGCCATCGAACACTCTCATCCTTTTCGATCTCCAGGAGGATTTGACTCCTCGGGGCGTTAAGCCTGGCATACTCAGTAAACCTCGGCCCCAGCTTCTTTTTAGCAGGCGATTTTTCCCCATCTTCCTTCCGGGAGTACTTATTCTCAGCATTATACTCCGTGTCATTCCCACGTTTCTTGAAGTTGGTATTCGGTCCCTGATTGTTCTGGGATTTTCTCAAACTTTCCTCCGCCTTTATATATTTTCCGGCTCTCTCTTGTAAGTCGTTCATATTGTCCGGAGCCCTCTTGGCTAGAGATCGGCGAAAATTGTCATCAGTGGTGCCTTGTTGGAGTGCAATCATGGCTACCTTCTGATCAAGGTCTGGGACTTTCAAGGCTTCTTTGGTAAAACGATTCATATACTCCTGGAGTGATTCGTTCTTACCTTGGTGCAAATTCATTAGAGAGGCAGAACTCTTTGCATGTGTTTTGGTTCCAACAAATTGCCCTATGAAAGCCCTGCTCAAGTCAGCAAAACAAGAGATAGAATTAGGGGGTAGGCGACTATACCAATGTTGGGCCATCCCACTCAAGGTTTGGGGAAAAGCGCGACACTTGATTGCTTCAGTGACGGGCTGGAGTAACAGAGCGTTCATGAAGGTCCGAACATGATTAGCGGGATCACCCGTGCCATCGTAAGCTTTAATGGTTGGGAGCTTGAATTTTCGGGAAATCCTTGCACCCATGATTTCTTGCGTAAAAGGGGGAACCGGGTTATCAGGATCGCCTGCTGGTAACAAGTGAATTTGATTCATCACGGTTTGACGAGGGTTTTCATCTCTAGATTCTGGGGGTTGCATCCTTGCCTGGTCTCTTTTTAACCGTGCGATTTCCTCTTCATAGGCCCGGATCCTTTCCTCATAAGTTATTGGCCCCCGGGGCTCATTAGTTTCTTGCCTATGGCGGCGTCGACGGTGTCGATCAGCATCTCTCCTCCTTCGAGGGGGTGTATCATGCTCCTGCTCCGATTCGGAAGAGTCGTAGTCAGTTACATGCACATAGTCATCTCTTGTGCCTCCACGGGTGGTCGTAGTGACCGTTGAGTAATGTGTGCCGGCGTCGGTGACGGTTGCAATTACTCGAGTCAGAGGGGGCAGCGAGCCAAAAGTCAGGGGAGTAGTAGTTCGAGCAATGGTCGTACCAAGCGGGAGGGAGGTAGTTACAGGGGTTGATTCAGTCGAGACCCCGGTGGTGGTTCGACTGCGTGGAACATGGATTTCTGAACGCGGTCCGGTTGGGTTCGTCATGGTTGTTGTTGAGGTCCCACAGACGGCGCCAAATGTTATAGAATAGAAAACGAAGGGGGTGAGCGATTCGTGCTTTGGACTGGTCTCGGTGCGAGATGCCTACGTATCTTCTGCGTGGAGAAGAATCAAGTCCAAAACGTAGTTCTAGTTATGAGGGGTAGAGCCCTTTATATAGGCGCTTCGGAGTCAGAAGTCGGATGGAAGTATAATTCCGTGTATCAGACTTCTTATCGAAGTATGCCTCGAGACAAGAGGTAAGATAAAACTCTTATTCTTTCGTTGCTGATATTTATCCGCACTCCGGGATGTTTATCTGTTAGAAACAGATGTATTGTAGAACTTGTATTCGTAACTGGACCTACAACTGGGCCTCTATTAATTAATTACGAAATTAATGTTTAATAGTCTCAGGCCCTATTTAACTAGGCTTTAGTGTTCTTGGGCTTTTAATATCTAAATATTACTTCCGACCCATATCAGTACCTAATTGTGTAATTTGAGGTATTCATCACAATCATACTACGGATTAATAAAACTGTCACAAGCTGCTAATAGTATCAATAAATAACCGATTCATCTAAAATATTATGAACAAATTACATAAAAGCGGAAGCATAGTACTATAACATGTGAAATTCTGAAATTCTGCACTTGGCAGGCAGATAAATGTTCTACCATATGTATTGGGCTCCCTTACGAAACTAGCCGGTCTGAACGTAAAGTTTTCAAAACTAACCAGCCTACGTTCAACTTTTCAAAACTAACCAGCCTAATTCAACAAAACTCGGGCGACCCCAACCGAAAAATTTCCCCTGCACCGGATGCCCTCGTCAGGGGCGACCTCAGTAGTTTTTTTTCACCGTGCAGGACGCCCTTGTCAGGGGCGACCCCTGCTGAACAGCCGTGACGTGGTCGACCCTATCACGGGCGACCACGTGTGCTCCTTTTTCGCTTAAAACCCCAGCCTGACCCCAAAACACCACAAAACACACACATTTCATACACAAGCACTGCACTGCCGAAGTGAAAGAAAAGGAGGAGAAGAGAAAAGAGGGAAAAGAGGGAGAATAGGGAGAAAATAGAGGTCGCCCGAGGCTCACAATCGAGATTTAGCGCGGCTTAATGTTCGCAAAAAATCTACACGCAAGCGCACGTGATCACAAGTAATATATTTGTTCGTTCCCACAGAGACTGGTGAATTAAGAATACGCACCTATGCAACAATGTATGAGCAATTTTCACTGCCAAGACAATTAACAAGGATGGGTTCTTTTATACTAATAAATAAATTTACTAATCAAATTCAGAATAGGAAAACACATGGGATTCTAACTTCATTATCGAATTCATCTAGAATTGAAATTACTGATTAACATGCGACTGTTGATCCTAATCAGACAACACGAAAGTAATACATGCCAACTCTCGTTGCACACATATCATACCAATCAAAATCCGCAATTAAGATAGAAATCTCATGGACACCAACAAAGCTCAGACCCTATATCTCTATAGCGGTAGTGTAAGCAGAGAGGTTTAATAGCAGGTCGTCTATCGTGATTACACAGGGTGATAAAAATAGTTCAAGTCTATCACAAATTATGCTTCATTCACATAATCCTATGTTTACATGGCATAGTTCTAAATTCAATCATCCACTCTCGCTTCAGAAAGAATTAACAAACAACTTAGAAGTTAGCTACGCTCCTAAGAAGAATAAGCACGGCGCATGCAAAGAAATCAACGTACGTCACAAAATCAAGCAATTAATATTCGTTACTAGACTACATCGATAAATCCATTAGAATCCCATGAAGGCGGTTAGTTCATAATCGCACTAATCGACATCATGGGTTCTAATGAAAACATGATAAATAAACTACGAGAATTAAACGGAATAAAAATACTTGAATTAATAATAAAGACACAACGTTACAGATTTGATATTCACGATCTCGCTCGAAACTGTCACTTCCTCGCGAAGAACGATCCAATACAAAACTGATAATGTGCTTGATTACAAGAGAAAAACTGATAAAACTAGCGCGGGCGCGCTACTGTCTGCCACTGGCAGCCCGTTTCTTCGTTTTTTAGCTCGTTCTCGCGTGCATGCCCTTCCTCGCTCTAGTAACACTTCCGTAGGTGATCACGGTTGCATTTAGCACATGCAACAAGCCCTTTAAACCCCTAGATAGCTCTAGTGGACGAGTGTGTTCTCGTGAGGGTTTGTAGAAGATGTACCCACAAAATCCCAAGTCGTGATGAATCCACAATTCTCTATTCTTGCAAATAATGCACCAAAAACAACCTAAAATGATAGAAAATCACTTCATCACCTCAACTCGTGACCTGCACAGAAAAACACTAAAAACACATCAAAAGACACTAAACACTTAAGTACAACCAACCAATTTAAGTGGAAATAAAGGCCTATAAGTGTGTATAAATACCACTTATCACACCCCCAAACTTAAACTGATGCTTGTCCTCAAGCGTCAACGATACTATACAATAATACAATGCAATGCATGAATGCAACTACGTGGTGAATGAGTGAACTATGAAGTAATTGCCTTGCCAATTATAATACCTCAGATTGTGCTAATGTTCTCGAATTTCATCTCTCCCGCTACTAAGTCAATTACTCTTCTATTTACAAGTGTGGAGTGCCAGTGTGTGCAAGAATGCTCTTTTATTGAGACAAGACAAAAACTACTACTTCCACAGAATCCCCATCAAGAATCGTAAAAGTTTAAAACTAACACCCCGTCACTCAAGTCCCACTAAAAGCCAAGGTCCCAAAGAATGTCCACACCCTTCTATTTTATTCACTATTTTTTTTTCTTTTTTTTTATTGGTGATTAATTGCTCGGTCTAAGGTCAGAGCGCTTCGCAGTGTAAATGCGTTACGAACACCACAAGACTTCACACACTAATTATTCACTCTATTCTAGTGGTTTATTTAACCGTGCAATGGTTGAGATCCCTATAGATTTATGCACTAGTACCCATGTAGCGAGCGTTGGGTCAACAATCCCAAACCACGAAGGCTTTAGGTTGTTAGGCACAAAGTCCCCTCAGACTTAATTACTCGAGTACTAATAAGCTCAACCTAGTTAATTCTACCACTTATTTTTTTTGGTGAATTTATTTACTACTATTTTTTTTTCTCTTTTTTTTTTTTTTCTAGAAAGGTATATCTACTCCTCAGTTCCCCCAAACTTAAGAATTACAGACCTAAGCTGAAGGGTGTTCAATTCAATCCTAGAATTCATGGAATTTCGTCTAAATCCTATCTCAAGAACATATGTGAATTACAATTTCCAACACAAGCAATTTCCAAGTACTAACCTAGCATTGCAATTGAAACTACTAATCAAGAACTACGCACATAACTCATCATAGGCAATTAACTTGGCTTAACTTCATAATTCATGCAAATGCTCGTGATACTAACTACGACAATTACCACTAAACATGTAAAATAAAAAAATTGAGAAAAATAGAAAGAAAACGTGAGAAATAATCAAAGCAAAATAAAATAAACGTGAACTACATGAACTAACTAACACATGCAATAATAAACTACATTATAATAATATGCTCTTCCTTAGATTACCACCCCCAAACTTAAAATTTTCAATGTCCCCATTGAAAGCGGTAAAAAGGCTAGAGCACCCACATACCTACTCGGAGTCCGAGTCCTCCCCCTCCTCTGCTGGAGGTGAATCAGGTGGAGGATACTGCATCCCTGCTCCGAATACTGGCCACTGAACTGTGACCCCCTGTGCCTGGAAAGCATTACCAAGAGCTTGTGTCAAGTCAAATGCAAACCTCTGGTGGATGTCATGCATAGTGTCCATCTGTCTCGCTAGTCGGCGATAATGAACATCTCCCATCGGTTTGGAGCTCCTCTCCGTCTGTGAAGTACCAGCTCCAGAAGCTCTAGTGCGCTCCCTCCTAATAAATCCTGGACGTCCCCCTGGCATCTCATCATATATGTACCCGAGGCTTCGAGGGTGGGGAACTCCTCCATCCCACTCCGTCATCCGACTGATCGCCGAATGATCAATAGGTGCTGCTGGCAACTGTAATTGCTCGTTGGCTGGCCAACGAACACCGCTTGCTCGACATAGCTTCGTAACAATTGTGCCGTATGGAATGGCACCAGTGGTTCCTCCTTGTAAGAACCTCAGAATCCCCTGATGAATAACATGTCCCAGATCAATATACTTGTCCGAGACAATCCCAAAGAGCAGAATACCTCTATCCACCGTCACCTCATGCCCATGTGAAGATGGCATGATGTTAGCACAGATGAAGGCGTTCCACGCCTTCGCATACCGGTTCAAAGCGGCTGCCGGAAAAGAAACATGTGCCGGCAAAGGAGGTGCTGTTATCTTCCAATTCGTATCCGGCACACACATATCATACACCAACCGCTCAAGATCAACCGGATCATCGTCAAACCGGCGTTTGGCACGCCCGATCCTCTCTACAACCCAATCTTCTTCATTACGGCGCTTGGCACGCCCCCCAATCACTCTACGGATCGCCTCCGCACTATAATCCACACGGATTCCTCGCACCACCGTGAACCCATCGCGATTCTCCTTGGTATTAGCATAGAACTCGCGAATAATGGCCAAGGGAATCGCCTCCGGAGCCTCGCAAAAAGACTCCCATCCCCTTTCTTGAATCATCTTCAAGAGATCACCATCTTCCGCCGTGGGTAAGAATCCCCTCTCCTTGACTATCGACTTATTCATAAGCCGTTGAAACTCGTTTCGTGCACCATCGGAGGTGAATTCAACCTCACCCATCGAGGAAGAATCGCTAGATGTAGGGGCTTGGGTGCTTGGTCCTTGTGATCTTCGGGCTCTTTTGGGTGCCATTGATAGAGATTTAGAGTTGCAAGAGGTTTATGTGTGGTGGGTTTGAGAGATTTGATGGTGGTTGTGTGTATGGATGTGTATATATATATGTAGGGTTTTTAGAATTAGAATAGGAATTGGAGATGGGTTTTGTGTTTATATAGGATTTTGAGAGCTGAGTTAGGGTTATGGAGGATATATTTCGGGCTAGGCATGCAAAATTAGGATTGTGGGCTTTTAAAAACGAAAAGAAAATATTTTTTGTGAGAAAAACGACTTCTGGGCAGACAGTAGCGCGGTCGCGCTAAGTGCAGCGCGGGCGCGCTGAGCAACTTAGCGCGGGCGCGCTAGACACTAGCGCGGGCGCGCTAGTGTCTGTCACCCAAGGCCGAAATTTCTCGTTTTTTGCGTTTTTGATGTTTACAACAGTATAACATGGTTCCAATGCGCGGGTTGCCTCCCACGAAGCGCTTGTTTAACGTCGTTAGCTCGACGTGAAGTCCAGAATTAATCCGATTCCGATTGAAGAATCGTGGTTTGTACCTCACGATTCACATTTCCGCCAAAGTAAGGCTTCAACCGTTGACCATTAACCTTAAATGATTCATCCGGTGCTTTGGCATAGATTTCTACCGCACCGTGGGGGAATACCGTCTTGACTGTAAACGGCCCCGACCAGCGTGACTTGAGTTTCCCTGGAAACAGCTTCAACCGAGAGTTATACAATAGAACCAATTGTCCTACTACAAAAGATTTTTGTATCAACCGCTGATCATGCAATCTTTTCACCTTCTCTTTGTAGAGTTTGTTATTTTCATAAGCACGGAGGCGGAACTCTTCCAACTCATTGAGTTGCATCATGCGTTTCTCTCCAGCTAATTGTAAGTCGAAATTCAACTTCTTTAGTGCCCAATAAGCTTTATGTTCCAATTCTACTGGTAAGTGACAAGCTTTCCCAAACACTAACTGAAATGGAGAAGTACCCAATGGTGTTTTGTAAGCTGTTCGATAAGCCCAAGCAGCCTCGTCTAATCGCAAGGACCAGTCTTTCCTAGAAGGGTTAACTACCTTCTCTAATATGCGTTTGATCTCTCTGTTAGACACTTCAGCTTGACCATTCGTTTGAGGATGATAAGCAGTAGCAACCCGGTGATTGATATTATACCTCGTCATCAAGGTTGTGAATTTCCGATTGCAGAAATGAGAGCCTTCATCACTGATAATGACTCTAGGGACTCCGAAACGGGTAAAGATTTGTTTTTGAAGAAATTGCAAGACCACCTTAGCATCATTTGTAGGTAAGGCTTTCACCTCCACCCATTTAGACACGTAGTCAACTGCTAATAGAATATACTGGTTGTTGCAAGACGAAACGAACGGTCCCATAAAGTCAATACCCCAAACATCAAATATTTCGACTTCCAAAAGCATTTTAAGAGGCATTTCACTCCTCCTAGAAATATTACCTGTACGTTGACATCGATCGCAACCCAACACAAACTGATGAGCATCTTTAAACAGAGTTGGCCAGTAAAAACCTGCTTGAAGTACCCTCTTTGTTGTCTTCTCTCCGCTATAATGGCCTCCATAACCAGTGGAATGGCACTCGCGCAAAACTCCCTCAACTTCATTATTAGGGATACACCGTCTGAGAATTTGATCGACTCCTTGTTTAAACAAAAAGGGTTCATCCCAAATATACCATTTCACATCGTGAAGGAATTTCTTGCGTTGAGCATAAGAGAATTCTGGAGGAATGACCTTACTCACCAGATAATTTACAATGTCAGCAAACCATGGCTCTTCGGCCTCAGCCCCAAACAACTGTTCATCTGGGAAGAATTCATTAATTAGAATACTGTCGGTAGTTTGTTTGCTATGATCTTCTAGTCGGGATAAATGATCCGCTACCTGATTTTCCGTGCCTCTCCGATCTTTAATTTCCACATAAAATTCTTGGAGTAATAGAACCCAACGAATTAGTCTTGGTTTAGAATCCTTCTTTGAGATGAGATACCGAATGGCTGCATGATCAGTGTATACCACTACTTTTGTTCCAAGAAGATAAGACCTGAACTTCTCAAAGCTAAAGACAATAGCTAGAAGTTCTTTTTCTGTAGTAGTGTAATTCAACTGTGCATCATTTAAAGTTTTGCTGGCGTAGTAGATAACATGAAACACATTACTTGTACGCTGGCCCAGTACAGCTCCTACAGCATAATCACTGGCATCACACATCAATTCGAATGGTTTACTCCAATCAGGTGCAGTGATGATAGGTGCTGATGTCAACTTCTTTTTCAAAAATTCAAATGCTTCCAAGCACTCCTCATCAAATTTGAATGGAATGTCTTTCTCTAACAGATTGCAAAGAGGTTTGGAAATTTTTGAGAAGTCCTTGATGAACCTCCGATAGAAACCTGCATGACCAAGGAAGCTTCGGATGCCTTTAACCGAGAGTGGTGGAGGAAGATTTTTAATTGTTTCCACCTTCGCTTTATCAACTTCCAGTCCCTTGGCAGATACTTTATGTCCCAATATGATTCCTTCTTGCACCATGAAATGGCATTTTTCCCAATTGAGAATCAGATTAGTTTCCACACATCGCTTAAGAACCATTCTCAGATTCGTGAGGCATTCGTCATAAGATGTTCCGAATACAGAAAAATCGTCCATGAATACCTCCACATTGATGCCGATCATCTCTGAGAATATTGCCATCATGCACCTTTGAAAAGTGGCTGGTGCACCGCATAAGCCAAAAGGTACTCTTCGGAATGCAAATGTACCATAAGGGCATGTAAAGGTTGTCTTTTCTTGATCCTCCGGAGAAATAGCAATCTGATTATAGCCAGAATACCCATCCAACAGGCAATAGAATTCATGACCAGCCAACCTGTCAAGCATCTGATCAATAAAAGGCAGAGGGAAGTGATCCTTCCTTGTAGCTTTATTCAGCTTTCTGTAGTCCATGCAAATCCTCCAACCAGTGACAGTTCTAGTTGAGATGAGTTCCCCTTTTTCGTTGGCTACTACTGTCATGCCTCCTTTCTTAGGCACACATTGTATTGGACTCACCCATGAGCTATCTGAAATTGGATATATGATACCTGCATCGAGCCATTTAAGAATCTCTTTCTTTACAACCTCCTTCATGATAGGATTTAACCTTCTCTGTTGTTCCACTGAAGGTTTGCTTCCTTCTTCAATGAGAATTTTGTGTTGACAAAAGGATGGACTGATTCCCTTGATATCAGCTATAGTCCAACCAATTGCTGTTTTGAATTCCCTTAGCACCCTCAAAAGTTTTTCCTCTTCCTCACCTGACAAGTTAGCTGCAATAATAACAGGAAGAGTAGAACCTTCACCAAGAAAAGCATACCTCAAGTGATCCGGTAGCGGTTTAAGTTCAAGTTTAGGTGCTTCGATTACTGATGGTTGTAGTGGTTTATGATCTTCCTTTTGTTCCTCCAAGCCAAGAGATTCGACAGGTGGTTCAAACTTCCTTCTCCAAGATGATGAGTTAAGATGATGGATTTCTTCCAATTCTTCTTCACTGTCCAATTCCTCATCATTGGTAAGGATTGCTTCCAATGCATCATTCTGTAAAACCCGCTGGCTATTAGCTTCTGCCGTAGCATCAAGTACATCCATACTGAAACAAGATTCCTCATCAGTTGGTAATTTCATTGCATTGAATACGTTGAACGTGACCGTCTGATCTTGTATTCTCATTGTAAGTTCCCCTTTTTGGACATCGATCAATGTTTGCCCGGTGGCTAAAAAGGGTCTACCCAAGATGATAGGAATTCTTTTGTCTTCTTCAAAATCAAGAATCACGAAGTCGGCTGGAAATATTAATTTATCAACCTTGACCAGCACATCTTCAATTATACCCCTCGGATATGTGATCGAACGATCAGCCAGCTGTAAAGACATGTTTGTCGGCTTGAGCTCTGGCAGGCCAAGTTGTGTGAAGATAGATAGAGGCATCAGATTGATGCTAGCTCCCAAGTCGCACAGACACTTATCAAAAGAGAACTTCCCAATAGTGCAAGGGATAGTAAAGCTTCCCGGGTCTTTCAGCTTAGGTGGTAATTTTTGTTGAAGCACAGCACTACATTCCTCCGTTAAAGCTACTGTCTCTAACTCCTCGAGCTTTAGCTTTTTTGAAAGAATACCCTTCATGAACTTGGCATAGCTAGGCATTTGCTCGAGTGCTTCAGCAAACGGAATGTTGATGTGAAGCTTTTTGAAAACTTCAAGGAATTTACCAAATTGCTTATCCAGCTGCTGTTTTTTTAACCTCCTAGGAAACGGAGGTGGTGGATATAATGGCTTTGACACCGGAGCAGCTGCAGGGATAGCCCTATCCAATTCAACATTAGGTTTTATGCCCATTGTATTCGAAGGGAGTTCTGCTGGAATTTCTTGTGGTTCATCATCCTGATCTTGTACTAATGTTGAGGTTGGCCCTGTTGTAGTTTTTCCAGATCTCAGCGTAATGGATTGGACTTGCTCCTTAGGGTCCCTCTTACCTGGTACCTCTGTATCACTAGGGAGATTCCCCTGTGGTCTGCTTAATAAAGCATTAGCTAACTGACCGACTTGTGTCTCCAAGGCTTTTAAAGTTACTGCCTGACTCTTGTACATGAGTCTTAGTTCTTCCATGTCAGACCTTTCGTTAGCTGATTGCCCATGATTCTGAAATCCCGGAGGGTGATATGGCTGTTTAGGTGCATACTGTTGTGAAGTTCCAGCCTGACTATATTGTTTAGGTCCCTGTTGAAATCCTTGTTGAGGCTGATTATAACCCTGATTATTACTCCAGCTGAAATTCGGATGATTTCGGTTGTTAGGATGGTAAGTAGCTGGAGCAGGCTGTTGACCTCTCTGAAAGTTGCTCACAAATTGTGCTGATTCACTAGAAATGGCACACTGATCAGTAGAGTGAGTACCAGCACATAATTCGCAAATTGAGATTGGCTGTTGAATTCCTTGGTGAGCCAGAGAATCGACTTTCATCGTGAGAGCCTTAAGTTGAGCAGCAATAGCTGTAGACGTGTCAAGATCAAGAACTCCGGCTACCTTCCCTTGAGTAAGTCTTTGAGTAGGGTTCTGATATTCATTAGCAGCCATCATTTCAATAAGATCATAAGCTTCTTCATAACTTTTAGCCCATAGCGCACCTCCAGAAGCAGCATCAAGCATAGGTCTGGATTGAGGTCCAAGACCATTATAGAAACAGTTTATTTGCATCCAATCCGGCATGCCATGATGGGGACACTTCCTTAGCATCTCCTTATATCGCTCCCAGGCTTCACAGAATGTTTCTCCTGATTGTTGAGAGAATTGAGATAGAGCATTTCGTAGTGCAACAGTCTTTTCCATGGGGAAGAATTTAGTGAGAAATTTCTGAGCTAGATCTTCCCATGTAGTAATAGAGCCAGATGGTAAAGAATGCAACCATCCCTTAGCCTTATCTCTCAGTGAAAATGGGAAAAGCCTTAGCTTCACAGCATCATCAGAAACTCCATTAAATTTGAAAGTGTCACAGATCTCTATAAAATTACGTATATGCATATTAGGGTCTTTAGTAGAAGAACCCCCAAACTGTACTGAGTTCTGGACCATTTGAATAGTTCCAGGTTTGATTTCAAAGGCATTGGCTGCGATTGCAGGCCTGACAATGCTTGACTGGATATCATCGATCTTTGGCATAGAGAAATCCTTCAATGCCTTACTGTCTGGTTGTGCTTCAGGTTCTGTCATTGTTTCAGAATCAGAAGAAGAAGAAGAAGAAGATGAATCAATTGCTTCCTTACGAGCTTTAGAACGTGTTAGCATAAACGCGACCCAAGTACCTGAAATAAAGAAAAGAAGAAAAGTGAGAAGAGAATAAAATCCTAGTCAGTGAATTTTAATGCACACTGATGACAAGTACATAAACTAATTAATTAACACCGAGTCCCCGGCAGCGGCGCCAAAAACTTGTTCGCAAAAAATCTACACGCAAGCGCACGTGATCACAAGTAATATATTTGTTCGTTCCCACAGAGACTGGTGAATTAAGAATACGCACCTATGCAACAATGTATGAGCAATTTTCACTGCCAAGACAATTAACAAGGATGGGTTCTTTTATACTAATAAATAAATTTACTAATCAAATTCAGAATAGGAAAACACATGGGATTCTAACTTCATTATCGAATTCATCTAGAATTGAAATTACTGATTAACATGCGACTGTTGATCCTAATCAGACAACACGAAAGTAATACATGCCAACTCTCGTTGCACACATATCATACCAATCAAAATCCGCAATTAAGACAGAAATCTCATGGACACCAACAAAGCTCAGACCCTATATCTCTATAGCGGTAGTGTAAGCAGAGAGGTTTAATAGCCAGTCGTCTATCGTGATTACACAGGGTGATAAAAATAGTTCAAGTCTATCACAAATTATGCTTCATTCACATAATCCTATGTTTACATGGCATAGTTCTAAATTCAATCATCCACTCTCGCTTCAGAAAGAATTAACAAACAACTTAGAAGTTAGCTACGCTCCTAAGAAGAATAAGCACGGCGCATGCAAAGAAATCAACGTACGTCACAAAATCAAGCAATTAATATTCGTTACTAGACTACATCGATAAATCCATTAGAATCCCATGAAGGCGGTTAGTTCATAATCGCACTAATCGACATCATGGGTTCTAATGAAAACATGATAAATAAACTACGAGAATTAAACGGAATAAAAATACTTGAATTAATAATAAAGACACAACGTTACAGATTTGATGTTCACGATCTCGCTCGAAAGTGTCACTTCCTCGCGAAGAACGATCCAATACAAAACTGATAATGTGCTTGATTACAAGAGAAAAACTGATAAAACTATTTTTACGATATTCTACGATCTAAAACTACTTGGAGGCTAGGGTTTTTCACATGAGAAATTAAAATACATTGACCAAGTCAACTGGGCCTCGACCGCTGCTAAAATCCATCAGAAAAGCATCAAAAATCGGCCCGGGACACTTCTGCTGGGCGCGGCCGCGCTAAACTAGCGCAGGCGCGCTATTGGGGACAGTAGCTAGCGCGGGCGCGCTAAGCTTTAGCGCGGGCGCGCTACTGTCTGCCACTGGCAGCCCGTTTCTTCGTTTTTTAGCTCGTTCTCGCGTGCATGCTCTTCCTCGCTCTAGTACCACTTCCGTAGGTGATCACGGTTGCATTTAGCACATGCAACAAGCCCTTTAAACCCCTAGATAGCTCTAGTGGACAAGTGTGTTCTCGTGAGGGTTTGTAGAAGATGTACCCACAAAATCCCAAGTCGTGATGAATCCACAATTCTCTATTCTTGCAAATAATGCACCAAAAACAACCTAAAATGATAGAAAATCACTTCATCACCTCAACTCGTGACCTGCACAGAAAAACACTAAAAACACATCAAAAGACACTAAACACTTAAGTACAACCAACCAATTTAAGTGGAAATGAAGGCCTATAAGTGTGTATAAATACCACTTATCACTTAATACCAAATCAAATTCGAAATCTTATTTAAGGTACTATCTCGATTCTCTCTAAATTAGTGTATATATATATAATGACTTGATTTGGACTAATTTGTTGTTTGATTAGCTTGATTTGCATGTTATAAGATCGGTTAGTTTAATGATTGTGCCTTGAGATTTGTTATTACATTTAGATTTTTAAATTTGTTAAATATTTTTAAGATTTATAATTGAAATTAAGGCTAATTTATAGATTTGATATGTTGAAATTTTAGATTTTGTGCATGTTAGATTTTGTAGGTAGTAATTTAATTTAGTTAGAAACAAAAATTATAATATAATTTTCGAAATAAAATCAAAATATTAAGAGCATAAAATAATTGATTGGAATTATTTGAAATATGTTGGAATTTTTAGATTTTGTAGGTAGAAAATTAATTTGAAATGAAGAGAATTAAATTTGAAATAAAATATAAAATTCGAAAATATATATATATATATATATATATATATATATATATATATATATATATATATATATATATATATATATAATATGCTAGAATAAAATAAAATATATTGAGAATTAAAAAAATTAAAAATAAAATAAAATATTCGAATTAAAAAGATATTAATAGCTAATATTAAAAAAAATCGATTTATATTAATATTATTAGCATAAAACAAAATTATATTAAAATTCGATTTATAATAATAAAAATTCGAAATAAAACAAAATAATCGAATTAAAATAAAAAATTCGAACTATATTAATAAAAATCTTAATTATATTAATAAATAATTCAAATATATTAAATTTTCTATAAAATAAGATATATATGAAATTTCGAGAATTAGAATATTTATGAAATTAGAGAATTAAAATAAATAAGAAATTCGAACAAAAATTAATTTAAGGTACTATCTCGATTCTCTCTAAATTAATGTGTGTGTATATATAATGAGTTGATTTGGATTAATTTGTTGTTTGATATGTTGGAATTAAGGCTAATTGAAATTAAGGCTAATTTATAGATTTGATATGTTGGAATTTTAGATTTTGTGCATGTTAGATTTTGTAGGTAGTAATTTAATTTAGTTAGAAACAAAAGCTTTGAATTCGAATTACAAATATTATGTTGGAATGAGATTTTGTATATATACAAAAGCTTTGAATTCGAATTATAAATATATTTGAAAATTGTTGGCACAGATGGATCCTGCAGCTTATCATCCCGGGCCGGTTAACGACACTTTGTTGACATTGCAGGACACGCATAGGTCCACTTTTGTGTGGAACAGTAGTACGGTAATGACTTGATGGACTGTTGTTGTTAGGTCCTGAAACGATTGTAGAAGGGGGGGGTTGAATACAATCGTCACTAAAAATCGCGGCGGAATAATCTGATTTGAATTAAACTTGTTAATCAGATTTTAATTAATTAATATAACAATGTTTTAAGTCGTTATATAATTAATAAGGTTCGTTTTAATGTCCACTAAAGTTCGTAGAATAAATTCGACAGGATGTATTCTAGTTTAGTGATTAAAACAACCGAGTGATCAAAGCACAGAAAACTGTGGATATAACAATTGCAAGTTACAAACAACTTGAAAGCTTTTACAATGCTTGAACATTTGGAAATGAAGAAGTGAAGCCATATTTATAGGCAAACCACTTAGATCTAGGTATGACATTGAAAGGAATGACTTTCTAGCTTAGGAATGACTTAAAACAACAAAGCCATGCCAAACAAGGAGAAGGAATGACATTTTAAGAGAAAGCCATACTGAAAAACTCGGTATGACTTAATCAGACTTGGTCACTAAGTCATTCGGTATGACTTTGAACACAAAAGCCATTCTGATCACTTCGGTATGACTTTATTAAGTCATAATCACTCAAGTCATACACACAAAGCAACAAAGCCTGATCACAGGACACGGTATGACTTTTTAAGTCATACTAGTGAATGTCTGATACCAACACACGGTATGACATTCAATAAGTCATACAACAGAACTCGGTATGACTTGTTAAAGTCATGACAACAAAGTCTGTTGAACAGACACGGTATGACTTTATTAAGTCATGCTGTAGGAAGCCTAAATACATGACACGGTATGACATTCTCTGAGAATGTCATGCCGAGTCATTTAAACAATAAAACCTTTATAAATAATTGAATAAATACTCAATAATTACTCACTTAATTATATTAATTATATAAATTCATAAATTAAATTAATTCGAAGGTGAATCAATTTAATAAATAAATTATACAACTAATTTAATTATTTTGATAAGTGAAATAATTAAAGAAATATTTATTAAATTATATTTCTTCAACAGCAGGGACTCCAGGCTTTTGATGAACGTTGTAGATCTTTGTCTTGATCGAACGGCCACTTGTAGTTGATGCAGAATACCTAATTAGAGTAGCTGACACACAAATGTACTGTCTGGTTCATCTGTATCTAGCTGAATTAAATATTCTTTATCAAATAAACATTTGAGATGTGGCTTGTTCGTCGATTCTTTGTCTTCGTAGTTCTTCTTCATTAGTAACAATAGTATGGAATCTTCTGAATAAATAAAGTATTAAAACTTTATACCTTCTGGACTTCTGGACGTGCTACAAAAGATTATTTGTACACTGAGGCTTGAACATATTAATGAACTTCTTCCAGTGGTGTGCAGCAGCATCCTGAAATTCTTCAGACATATAATTTCAATAAATCACTTGACGTTCTTCGTACGGATTCCTTCAACAGTACTTGCTATTTACCTTGCTTTCTTATCAGAGTTGAGTTGGTACCTCTTTAATTACAAATAGGCTAAACATATGCCTTTCAATCTCCCCCTATTTGTTTGTTAACATAACATGCAAATTATCGAGAGGATAACTCAACTAACTGATAAGACAAAGGATTAAACATGAATTGTAAATAGCAAAAAGTTTCTGGTATTTCATTAAACATTGACCAGAATTCAAAAGATTACATTAGATTACAAAAGGATGTTCTTTTTGAACATATATTACAAATCCCTAATGAATCTAACGATCAACTTCTCCTTCTTCGATATCAGAAGTGTGAAGGATAGGAGTTGATGGTTCTTCCCTGGTTGGCACTTCAGATGTAGTGGATTCACCACGCTTCATTCGTTCCTTTGCCAGAGCCAGTTGATGTAGTACTTCCAAATCCACCGGGTCTTCGCGGAAGTCTGATGGCTGAGATTTTGTAACATTTTTCATCCTTCGAAAGTATTGAGCAACATTCTTTCGAGTGCAGTAAGCAAGAATCACATCATCAGCATCAGACTTAGCTTTAGAAGCAAAGCCCTTGGTTCTTAAAAGAGTGGAGGCAAGAGCAAGTTGTTTAGCTGGATACTTTGGCAAGGCTTCTTCGTTGAGATAGACAGTGCTGAAGATCTCCTTGTGAACGAACTTAACACAATAAGGATTCCTGACAACCTGAGGACTGTTGAATACAGCTTGTTCCAGCAGTTTGTCACGAAGAAGTTCATTCAGGTTGGAGCTGCGCTTTACCTTATTCCGAAGCACCCAGAGCTCAGATACAGAGAATGATTTCAGAGATTCGACAGATAGTCTGAAAGAACCATTCCTCTGTGTATAGACAATTAGCTCCCATTGCTCTAGCAAATTGTTGACCCCCACTGTCACATAATTCAATTCCAAAGCAAAGGCATGCATAAAGACATCCTCGTCAGGGTTTACCTCTCTAAGATCATAGATCAGAGATAAGAACTTGTTGTCGTCGAAAGGCTCCCTTTGAGGTCCATTAATGATTCTTCTTGCAATGTCCCAGCTTTTTCCTTCTTTCCTCCTTATATCAAGATTCTTCTGCTTGATTGCAGCATCATAGATTTTCTGTTTCTCGATCTTGATTTGTTCTTCTGTGATCAACTTGTCCTCTAGAAGTTTTTGGAAATCACGAAGCTTACGCTTCCTAGCTTCATTTTCAGCTTTGAACTTCCGGACATTCTCCTCATGTTCTAGGTCAACAGGTTCTTCATCCTGAAACAAATAACCCTCATCAAATTTACCTTCTTCTTCTTCTGCTTGACGATAGGTAGCATCGAAGATGTCATCATCATCCATATCCTGTGGATAGTCATCATAACTATCAGAATTGAAAACATTGTCGGACTGATGTAACGGTTCTTTGCCTTTAGACTTATGAGTTTCTTTGTCAGGGGCAGATCCAGAAGTGGTATTATCCTTGTTGCTTTGATTTGAGCTATTGCCTCTATCATCCCTGTCACCTTTGTCTCTATTCTCCCCCTTAGTTGAGGGATCCTCTCCGGAGGGTTGATCATCAGACTTGTTGGAGTTTCTGAGGAGTTGATCTAACTTGCTGTCGATGGTCTCAAATTTGGACATGTAAAGCTCATGATTAGACCTCATTTCAACAGCCAAGTCATGGATTTCCTCTTTAAGCTCATCCCTGTAAGAACTGGATGGCCTTTCCTCAGTTTTCTGTTGCAGGGTCACCAACTGTGCACCCTTGAGCTTCTCGTTCTCAGCAATCATTCTGGCAAGCTCAGCTCTTAGCTTTGCCATTTGTTCCTCAAACAGAGCAGGGTTAGTGTGTGCGCTCACCTCACGTACACTCAAAGCTGTTTCACTAGCCTCACGTGCATGTGTATCGCTCGGTGTTTGCCTTACATCACTCTGTTCATTCACTCTTCCCGCTGTACCTGTATATACTACCAATGTCCCCTGAGATGGGTTCAAAGGTAGTGGAGGAACAAATTGTCCTCCGGACGCCTGTGAGGGCAGATTAACTTGCACGCTGCCAAGTTCCGCCTGATCAGAAAATAAAGGGAGATCAGCAAAGTTTTCATAAATAATACATTGATTTTGAAAATCTGTGCACTCAGTAAACATAGTAACCTGTGTATCTGTTTGGTCTGGCACTAGCGTGAGTGCTAGCGCAGTGCTTGACTCTGTACAAGTTACCGCGGCCGGACGGTCAATTTCAATGGCCACATCCTGTAGAGAGAATGGGTCCAGAGACTGTTTATCTGCCATATCAAAATCTGAGCCTTGTTGGGAAGGCACAGATGAGGCTACAGTTGTCTCCAAGGTTTCCACCCTTTGCTTCTTTGAGGGAGACAGAGCTGTGGGTTTATTCATTAAACTACTCGAACTCCGTTTCCTCGCAACTTTACGAACAGGTTGCATTGAAGTGTTGGTTGATGTGTTTGGAGAAACGAATATTTGTTGAAGAGAATCTTCAGCTAGGTTATGAACCTGTGTGTTGTCAGGTTCATTGCTGGTAGGCTGGAAAACAAAATCAAGGTCACAAACAAAATCACAACCATAATCTGACGTATCAACATTAAAATTAGATGATAAATTAGAAAGTACCTGAGCTACCTGTAGGTCCTGACGGAAGGACTGCAGCTCTGGATTGATAGGAGAGTCAGAGGGTAGGGGTTGTGAGGTAGATTGTGTTTGTGGGATGATTTGGGATTGTGTTTGGTGTGGGAGAGGTTCAGATGAAGATGGTTGATGCTCGAAGAGATCATAATCCAAAGTTTGATCTTCAAATGAAGGGTTAGATTGTTCTGTTTGATGGATGGGGGAGTGATATGATGATTGGTTGGATGAGTGGTGTGAAGATTGTGCTTCTTGGGATTGTTGAGGTGAATGCTGCTGTTGTTGTTGTTGTTGTTGTAGAAGTTGTTGTTGATGGTGTTGTGTAGGTTGTTGAGTCTGCAGGGGTTGAGGTTCTTGAGGTTGCTGCTGCTGCTGTTGTTGTTGTTGAGGCTGCTGAGGTTGTGGTGCAGGAGCCACTTGAAGTTGATACGGTTGAAGAGGAGCATTGAACATTTGGAGCATGTGAGGAGTGGTGATTAGTGGAACATTGGCAAATTTATTCTTGTTATCCAACTGAGTCATAAGTTTGGTGCAGGCACGAGGAACTTGTGCCACAGGAGAGTTGGAGTAGTGTTCCTTCTCAGCGTCAGTCATCTTGTCATTCAGAAACAGCATAATAAACCTTGGATAGAAACAGGAAACCTTTGCGTTCTGTTCAACAGATCTGTTCCTTAGGGGCCCTAACTTGGAAAGAATGGCTTGCAGAATAAGCTTTCCAAAGTTAATCCGACGATTATAAACAATGCTGAACCCAATTTTCTGAAGCAGCGAGGTTATTACATTAAAGTTCTTGCGAGTGGTCGGAGCAAACACTTTAGCCAAAGTGTCGAAGAAAAGATCCCACTCAGGCTTCAGATTGCCTTTCAACATTCTAGGCAAATTGATCTCTCCCTGATATAAGATTGTCTCGAAGAAATTGGAGAGTTCAGCTTCGGTAGGGAGTTCAGCAAAATTCTCCCTGGGAAACCCCAAAATCCGATTCACATCATCAGTGCTGATAGTAATCGTACGTCCTCCGTGTAAATCTCCAGAAACCCGATGATTATCCAACAACGTAGTATTCAGGG
The DNA here is from genome assembly GCF_001625215.2 of Daucus carota subsp. sativus. NCBI lineage: Eukaryota > Viridiplantae > Streptophyta > Magnoliopsida > Apiales > Apiaceae > Daucus > Daucus carota. The sequence continues at coordinate 36,992,782 of NC_030383.2, forward strand.
CTGTCGAGTAGAAGTCCTGAATTGGTTGTATCTGGAGGTCTGCATGAGCTGTAATAGCAGTGCTGACGAGCGACTGGCTATTCAGAAACCGGACCCACGGTCTAAATCGAGCCAAACTGGCCTCAGGGTCGAAAAATCCATTCAAATTAGTCTCCTCAATTACAAAGCGACCGGCCATTTTTAAAATTAAAAATTGAATTAAGTGAGAATTTTTCAAATAAAATAATAATTTTCAAATTTCTCACAAATTTCAATTAATAATTAACAAATCAATTAATTAATTAATTAATAATTCGATTTAAATGGGTAAAATCGAATTAAAATTTAATTAATCCTTAAAAAGGCTTAACAAGGTCCCAAACAATGTCTTAGCACCCACTAACTTCAAAAAATCCCAATTGGCTTCTCAAAACCCTAATTTTCGAAATCAACAAACAGGGGTTTTGAAATCAGTATGCACAAACCACCACAAATCGCACAAAACTGGTACTACACGGCCACAGGAGCACAGAATCGGTCAAGAATCGTTCAGACTCGGTCAAAATCGATGAAACTCGGTGACTCAGTCTAACTCGGGTCGAAGGGTTTCAAAATTTTCAAAATTTCAGCAGCAATTCGACTTGATTTCTTGAATATTCGAAGTAACCAGCAAGCTTTAAGCTTGAAATAAGTAACCAGCAAGTTCTTTGAAGCAAAAACTTGAAAAACTCGAATGAAACAACAATGTCTGTGTATGTGCGCGTGTAAGTGGTGAAGTGGAGAAGATGAATGAAAGCGGTATGAGATTATTATGTTAAGTCATACAGACTTAAGGGGGTCGGTATGACTTTCTTTCGAAATGTCATACCGTGCACTTGAGAAAGACATTCTCGTGCAACCGGTATGACATTTCTAAAGAATGTCATACCGAGGAAATGAAAAGGGGAGTTAGCAGCATACGGTATGACTTTCTTAAAGAAAGTCATGCCACACAGCGAAGTGTGCGACAGAAGCTAAACGCGGTATGACTTTTTCTGAAAAAGTCATACCGAGCTTTTAGACACAGAATAATAAAAAGTATTATGAATTTTGATTATTTAAAAGCAATAAAACCTTTTGCACATTTAATCAAAAATCCAATACACATAATATATAATATATTACACATATATTTTGTAAAATTCAACTTTAATTAAATATAAATACTTATGAATTTAACTTTAATTCATTAAAATGAATTAACTTAAAAACAAATATTTATGCTTGATTAATTTTGAAAAATACAAACTAAATACATATAATTATCTAAATGCATGGAGAATATTACAGGGGAGTATGCAGCACTTAGAAAATTATAGAGACGGATATGAACCTGCATAATTACACATAAGTTAATCAGATAATTTACAAACAATTATATAAAAACTAATAAAATAGATATAATTACACAGAAAATTCACAAAAATATATAATAATATATAAAATACATATATATATACAAAGAGAATCATGGCATATTTAACATCCCTAGTTCACAAACCAACTTAGAGAAAGTGGATTCATCAAGTGGTTTAGTGAAGATGTCTGCAATCTGATCAGCTGTGGGTACGAAATGTAACACCACAGTACCATTCATGACATGTTCTCTAATGAAATGATACCTGATATCTATGTGCTTGGTCCTGGAGTGTTGCACTGGATTGTTTGAAATGGCTATGGCACTGGTGTTGTCACAAAATATTGGAATTTTGTCGACAGAAATACCATAATCATTTAATTGATTCCTGATCCAGAGAATCTGAGCACAGCAACTGCCAGCAGCTATGTACTCAGCTTCAGCAGTAGAAGTGGACACTGAGTGTTGCTTCTTGCTGTACCAGGAAACCAACCGACGTCCTAGAAATTGACAGCTTCCAGACGTACTCTTTCTATCAATCCTGCAACCTGCATAATCAGAATCTGTATAGCCGGTTAAGTCAAAACCAGTATTCTTAGGGTACCAAATACCTAATCCAGGTGTACCCTTAAGATATCTAAAGATTCTTTTGACGGCTATAAGATGTGATTCCTTAGGATCAGCCTGAAACCTAGCACATAAACATGTTGCAAACATGATATCTGGTCTACTTGCAGTAAGATAAAGTAAAGATCCAATCATACCTCGATAGCTTGTGATATCAACTTTCTTACCAGATTTATCCTGGTCAAGCTTTGTGGCAGTGGCCATGGGTGTCTTTGCCGGAGAAGAGTCTTCTAGATTGTACTTTCTTAGAAGATCTCTGACATACTTTGATTGGCAAATGAATATTCCATCTTCCTTTTGGCTTACTTGAAGACCAAGGAAGTAGGACAGTTCACCCATCATACTCATCTCATAATTACTCTGCATTAACTTAGCAAATCTCTTGCATAAGTTGTCGTTAGTAGAACCAAATATAATATCATCAACATATATTTGAACAAATATCATATCATTATCATGCAATTTGTAAAAGAGAGTTTTGTCTATGACACCTCTAGTAAATTTATTTTCAATCAAAAATTCAGAGAGGGTGTCATACCATGTCCTTGGTGATTGCTTAAGCCCATAGACAGCTTTGAATAGGAAGTACACAAAATCAGCAAATTCTGGATTTTCAAAGCCAGGGGGCTGTTCCAGATATACTTCTTCTTCCAGCTTTCCATTCAGAAATGCACTTTTCACATCCATCTGATAAACTCTGAAGTTGGAGTGTGCAGCAAATGCAAGAAATATTCTGATGGCTTCAAGACGAGCAACTGGAGCATAGGTTTCATCATAATCAATTCCTTTTTCTTGAGAATAACCTTTTGCAACCAGTCTGGCTTTGTTTCTCACAACAATGCCATCACCATCTAACTTGTTACGGAAGACCCACCTAGATCCAATTGTAGACTTTCCTTTTGGTCTTGGAACCAGGGCCCAGACTTCTTGTCTCTCAAATTGATTGAGTTCTTCTTGCATGGCAAGAACCCAATCAGGATCAGCAAGTGCTTCGTCTATTTTCTTTGGTTCTAATTGTGAAAGAAAGCCAGAGAATAGACATTCATTTGTCGTAGCACTTCTAGTCCTTACACCAACATCAGGATCACCAATAATCAGATCAAAGGGATGATCTCTGCTCCAAATCCTTTCCCTTGGAAGTTGTGTCCTTGATGATTCAGCAGTATCATCATTAGGCTGATGTGTATGACTAGTTGATCCACCAGCTCCCCCTGAGTTGTTGCCAGGTTGACTTGATGATCCACCACTAACATTAGTGGAATCTCCAGCATTATTGCCATTTCCTCCACCATTGCCTGGATCATTATCATTGTTGTCATCACCTGTTGCAACCTCAGGTGGCACATCATCATCTGAATCAGAATCTGGATAGTTGTCAAACCTCAGAGATTCAGATGGATCAGCAGATTGTAAACTTGGTAGTTTAGTGTCATCAAATGTTACATTGACACTAACTTTCACTGACAGAGTATCAATTACAAAAACTCTATAAGCATTGTTTGTATAACCAACAAAAATTGCTTCAGATGCCTTTGGCTCAAACTTGTTCAAGTTCTCTTCACCATCCTTGAGAACATAACACTTGGCTCCAAAGACATGAAGATGTTTGACATAAGGTTTCTTGTTGTTATACAGATGAAATGGAGTTTTCATATGATCCTTGTTGATCAAAGTTCTATTCTGGGTATAGCAGGCAGTAGACACAGCTTCAGCCCAAAAGTACAGTGGAAGCTTTGATTCAGCAATCATAGTTCTTGCAGCTTCAATCAGTGTACGATTCTTTCTTTCGACGACTCCATTCTGCTGAGGAGTCCTTGGTGCTGAATACTGCCTTCTAATTCCCTTTTCAGAGTAGAAGTTGATTAGAGTTTGATTCTTGAATTCTGTGCCATTGTCTGACCTTACAGCTTTGACTGGCACACCTTTATCCAATTCAACTAACTTTATATGATCAATCACTGTCATCGGGGTTTCATCCTTAGAAGCCAGGAAGTAAACCCAAGTAAATTTGGAGAAGTCATCCACAATAACCAAGGCATATCTTCCTCCATCAATGGATGCAACATTTACAGGGCCAAACAGATCCATATGCAACAAATGAAGTGGATCTGTAATGGTATTGATGGTTTTGCCTTTGTGAGATGCTCTCTTCGCTTTTCCTTTCTGACAAGCTTCACAGAGATCATCAGTTGAGAATTCCAGGGAAGGCAACCCTCTCACTAGATCTCTCTTGACTAGAGAGTTCATAGTTTTGAAGTTGAGATGTGAGAGCTTCTTATGCCATAACCAACTATCTTCAGTAGACGCTTTGGCGTAGAAACAGTGAACTTCGTTTCCTGGTCCTGAAGATAAATCAGCTACGAATATATTGCCTTTCCTTATGCCACATAGTGAAGGACGCTTATCCTTGATATGTTTAATGATACATATCTCCTTTTCAAAATGAACATAATATCCTTTGTCACAGAATTGACTGACACTCAGGAGATTATGTTGAAGTCCTTCAACTATTGCAATATCTTCTATGATGATCCTTCCAATTTTGTACTTGCCATATCCTACAGTACGACCTTTGCTATTATCAGCAAAACTGACTGTAGGGCCAGCTCCTTCTCTTATGTCCTCCAGCAGGGATTTATTGCCAGTCATGTGCATTGACGCTCCACTGTCAAGCACCCAGGTAACACGAACAACTCCACTGGCACCCTGCAAAAGACAACTTGATTAGACAGTCTTTGGGACCCACACTTGATTGGGTCCTGCAGTCTTAAAGAACTGATTTCTATTAGGTAATACAACAGAGCCTCTTGGACTGATACTTGGTTCAGATTTGACTGAACTTACTTCCTTAACAACAGCCTTATAAACCTTGGTTTTAGGCATTGGAACATAAGTCTCCTTCCTAACACGAGGAGGACTAGCAGTCTTTGATCTAGCATGCTTGTTGTTTGTGTGTTGTCTTGGTGTCGTGTTTTCATTGTTAGCATGCAAATTATTAAAATAAGCAGACATAGTATTGAAAGCACAGAGCATACAGTTATCAACACCACAGAATTTATGACATGAATCAAATGTAGGAGCAACAGGAATATCAGTCATCACAGTAGGAACATTAACAGATTCTACTCTAACTTTGTTAACAGTTTTAAAGTTCTCAGTAGAATGACATTTGTTATTCTTGTTCTTACTATTCACAAAGTTATTAGGCTTGTTGAACTTAGTTCTCTCAGAGTTGACACCTAAACCAGCTTTAGGCAACCTAACATTGCCTTTCACTTTGATTGGTTTCAGTGATGTCGGGATCTCATCTTTCTTCTCATTACCCTCTTCCATTTTAAGGTCTTCCTGTTTGAGTTCATATTTAATGACAACAGGAGTTTCTAACAGAGGTTCAGCTTCTGAGGCTTTAAACAAAGGTTGAGGGGAATCTTTCAAAACAAAAGGAATTCCTCTCTCCTTTGCACTCTTCTTAAAGGGAGTAATGTTACTAGCCTTACCTACAGATTTGTTATAGTCAAAGCCTATTCCAACAGTTCTCTTGATCTCTTGTTTATCATTAAGTTCTTTGACTATCAAGGAGGCATCCTTAAAGGCTTTACATTTCACTTTCTCTTCGTCTAGCTGAAGTCTTAAAGCAATCTCACCTTTCTCTAGAACTTTGACTTTAGCACTTTGAAATCCTAAATCCATAGTCAATTGTTCTATTTTAGGTTTTAATACTTTCATCTCATTCATTTTATAAGCATGAATATCTAAGACTAAAGTATCAATTTTAAGATTGGCAGCTTTCAACTTTTTAATAGCATCATCTCTTTCAAGTCCTAATTGCATAAACAGTTTAGGGCATGTAGGATCTACCTGAAAGCTTCCAGCAGGAGGAGGTGAAGATGATCCAGCATCAGCCATGAGAGCAACATTCCCAATCTGCTCTTCTTCATCACTATCTGTATCATCCCAGCTTTTCCCTTCTGCTAGATATGATTTGCTCTTGAAGCTTTGACTTCCAGAAGTACCATGATGCTTTCTAACCAGTGCATCATACTTCTGCTTCAGCTCATCATACGAATCTTTTCTTTTTCCTTGAACCTTGGGCTGTTTGCATTCAGTTGCAAAGTGTCCAGGTTCACCACAATTGAAGCATTTGAACTTGCTCCTGTCCACCATCCCAGTCTTGTATCCTCCTTTGCTTGTAGAAGATGAATAACCTCCCTTCTGAAACTTACTAACAGTAGGTTTGTATTTATAGGAAGGGTTCTTCCGGAATCTCATGTTTCCAAACTTCTTGGCAAACAGGGATAGAGATTGATCTTCTAACAGTTCCAGCTCTTCCATTGTATAGAACTCATCATCACCACTGGAAGAAGCAGTCTGACCCATCTCAGGTACAACAAACTCCTGAGTGGTTTTAGAAGGAACAACAACATCCTTCTTCTTTTCTTCCAGTACAGGTGACTCAACAACTAGAGCTCTCGAATGGTTCTGTGTTTTACCCCAGCCATATCTCTGTTTACTCTGAACTTGCTCCAGTTCATAAGTTTTCAAAACTCCGTAGAGTCTTTCCAGAGAAATCTCATTCAGATCTCTGCTTTCCCTGATGGCAGTGATTCTGTGTTCCAGATGTTCAGGAAGGGTTAAGAGAAACTTCATGTTGACCTCTTTCTTGTCGTAGAATTTCCCATTCAGATTTAAATTATTTATCAAATTATTAAGTCTGATAAATACTTCTGAAATCCCTTCACCGGGATGAGAACCAAACTGTTCATACTGAGCCATCAGTATCTCTTTCTTGTTTTCCCTAACTTCCTCTGAGCCTTCATTGATAATCTCTAACGTATCCCAGATTTGCTTGGCGTTCGTACAATTAACAACAGCATTGTACATTACTGGATCTAGAGATTCCACCAATATTAGTTGGAGAGCGTCATCTAAGTTCATCTGTTCACTCTCTTCATCTGTATACTCAGAAAGTTCTTTCGGAATGATCTGATGAGGTATTAACACACCATCCTCTTCGTGTGCTAATATGACATTCATCGGAGTAGTAACACCTTTGTCCAAGATCCCGATGTATTTTCGGTTCGCGGTGCGGAGGAATAGGAACATGTGCCTCTTCCATAGGCCAAAGTGTTCTTTGCTGAACGGTGGGATTTTAATGCTACTGATCTTTTGTGTACTCATATTTAAGGATTTGAAGTGAATAGTGTTTGGATGAGATTTGGATTTTTGAAAGAAAAATATTTTAAATCAAAATTAATTTTTGGAATAAAATTAATTCGAATAAAAAATATTTGGACGTTACAGAGTGTGTATAGGATCTGATACGGAAAAATGGTATCAACCGCTCTGATACCAATTGTTAGGTCCTGAAACGATTGTAGAAGGGGGGGGTTGAATACAATCGTCACTAAAAATCGCGGCGGAATAATCTGATTTGAATTAAACTTGTTAATCAGATTTTAATTAATTAATATAACAATGTTTTAAGTCGTTATATAATTAATAAGGTTCGTTTTAATGTCCACTAAAGTTCGTAGAATAAATTCGACAGGATGTATTCTAGTTTAGTGATTAAAACAACCGAGTGATCAAAGCACAGAAAACTGTGGATATAACAATTGCAAGTTACAAACAACTTGAAAGCTTTTACAATGCTTGAACATTTGGAAATGAAGAAGTGAAGCCATATTTATAGGCAAACCACTTAGATCTAGGTATGACATTGAAAGGAATGACTTTCTAGCTTAGGAATGACTTAAAACAACAAAGCCATGCCAAACAAGGAGAAGGAATGACATTTTAAGAGAAAGCCATACTGAAAAACTCGGTATGACTTAATCAGACTTGGTCACTAAGTCATTCGGTATGACTTTGAACACAAAAGCCATTCTGATCACTTCGGTATGACTTTATTAAGTCATAATCACTCAAGTCATACACACAAAGCAACAAAGCCTGATCACAGGACACGGTATGACTTTTTAAGTCATACTAGTGAATGTCTGATACCAACACACGGTATGACATTCAATAAGTCATACAACAGAACTCGGTATGACTTGTTAAAGTCATGACAACAAAGTCTGTTGAACAGACACGGTATGACTTTATTAAGTCATGCTGTAGGAAGCCTAAATACATGACACGGTATGACATTCTCTGAGAATGTCATGCCGAGTCATTTAAACAATAAAACCTTTATAAATAATTGAATAAATACTCAATAATTACTCACTTAATTATATTAATTATATAAATTCATAAATTAAATTAATTCGAAGGTGAATCAATTTAATAAATAAATTATACAACTAATTTAATTATTTTGATAAGTGAAATAATTAAAGAAATATTTATTAAATTATATTTCTTCAACAGCAGGGACTCCAGGCTTTTGATGAACGTTGTAGATCTTTGTCTTGATCGAACGGCCACTTGTAGTTGATGCAGAATACCTAATTAGAGTAGCTGACACACAAATGTACTGTCTGGTTCATCTGTATCTAGCTGAATTAAATATTCTTTATCAAATAAACATTTGAGATGTGGCTTGTTCGTCGATTCTTTGTCTTCGTAGTTCTTCTTCATTAGTAACAATAGTATGGAATCTTCTGAATAAATAAAGTATTAAAACTTTATACCTTCTGGACTTCTGGACGTGCTACAAAAGATTATTTGTACACTGAGGCTTGAACATATTAATGAACTTCTTCCAGTGGTGTGCAGCAGCATCCTGAAATTCTTCAGACATATAATTTCAATAAATCACTTGACGTTCTTCGTACGGATTCCTTCAACAGTACTTGCTATTTACCTTGCTTTCTTATCAGAGTTGAGTTGGTACCTCTTTAATTACAAATAGGCTAAACATATGCCTTTCAGTTGTTTATTAACGTTAATGTTTGCTTCACTATAAACTGCTGACAAGTTCCTGTATTTTTAATCGCAGGACATTCCTGATCTTAGAGTCAGGACGAACTTCGGTGAGTACTGGAATGTAGTTGATCAAACCAGGCCGCCTCAGGCGATAATAGATGCTATTAATGATGCGGGCTTTGAGTGGGTGTTCAAGTTGGGTCAGGTCAAGCATGACAGGGGCTTGATCACTGCTTTTATCGAGAGGTGGCGTCCAGAGACGCACACTTTTCATCTACCTTTCGGGGAGGCCACCATTACACTGGAGGATGTCCATCACATTCTCGGGTTACGAACCACTAGCCGGCTATTTATTCTACATGGCTTCACCACCACAGCTCGCGAGAGATTGGACATGATACGCGATGTTCTTGGAGTGACTCCCAAGCCGGCTGATGTGAGGAAGAACGGCTTGAGGATCGGTTGGTTGATTGATAACTTTGGCGACTGTGCCCGGTTGGACGAGGCAGCGGAGGATTTTGATGCGCAGACTATCTTTCACATCAGGGCACACCTACTGTGTGTTATTGGATCGTTGTTTCCTGATAGCCGCGGGAACTATGTGAATCTCAACCTCCTTTGGATGCTACGTGACTTGCAGAGCGTGGTTGGTTATAGCTGGGGGAGTGCTGTTCTTGCATACCTTTATAGGAAGATGTGCGATTCCACCCATAAAATCACAACTAACTTCGCTGGATACGCCACGTTAGTACAGGTACGCATTTACTATCATTTTATTTTTCAAGTTTTTCTTCATATATATTTTGATGTGCACATATATGTATGTACCTTCACACTAGGTGTGGATATACGAGCGGTTCCCTACATTAGCTCCCCGACACACGGCCACACCCCTGATTATCTACCCACTTGCGCTAAGGTTTGTAATATGCTACTCTTCTCGTAATCGCAATAAGTTTGTATATCCTCCAGTTTGTGCACATGTACTAGTTCACACGTATAATATAAACATTTTGTTGTAGGTGGACAGGGCCGTTTACCCGTACTGAGGTGCCGCACGGTCAGCGTCGTATCACCCGGTACGAGTTGGATAACATGATTGAGGCAAATTTTCGGTGGAGGCCGTATGCAGATTTAGATGACGAGCATCAGCCTGAGTATGATTTGTACCTGCGTTGGACTGCTCCTACGCCTTTGTTGTACATGGCCTATGTCGAGTGGTGTTATACTGATAGGGTGACGAGGCAGTTCGGGTTCGTGCAGGACATACCCACATCCTCTCCACGTGCGAATCATAGTAACCTGCACACCATTGTCAACGAGGCCATTAACTGGGAGGGCGCCAGGGAGTCTTACACTCGTCTATGGGATAGGTCCCTTGAGCGAGCTCTTACATCTCCCCCACTCATGTTTGGCGAGGGTTGCACTGCGGCATACATGCCTTGGTTTCTTGCAGTGACACGTAGATACATTGTAAACCCCGTCTATTGGAGGACTGCAGAGGCTTTCCAGGGCACACAGGGCGCCACACAGGCACTGGTAAACTCCCTTGTAACTGTTCTTCTAACTTCCTTCCATTACTATGCTAGCTTATTTTCTATATGTTCTGTTATAACTATTCTTCATCTGATTATGTCTTCACATGGCTGTTAACAGGAGGATCAGCTTATAGATATGGAGAGTGCCATTGACCCTGCTACCCTGGATCTTGCTCGGGCACAGAGGATTGTACAGGGGTTGTTAGGACGTTTTAGGGGTTCAAGCAACCCTAGCAGACACAGAGGACGGCCACCAGTTACACCAGTTGAGCCGGAGCCAGGCACGTACTACACTCACGTAGCCAGTGGTAGCTCAGACACGGGAGGTTGGTCACACCTGGTTGGCACTTCTTCTTTGCCGGTTGGGGATGTAGCGGGTACTTCTAGGGCGGATGGATGGGAGTCCTGGCCCGCGTCGACGGTCGGGCCATCTACATATGCAGGGGATGACTACGAGGGTGGTCCACGTGGCTTTACGTCAGATTAGAGGATGACCAGGACATGTCTGCTGAGGGTCAGTCGCAGGAGTCATACCAGTTCCAGGATGCAGATGCTTATCGTCCTGACATGTCTTTCCTGAGGGATCAGTACACCACACCTCCGCCACAGGTCCCGGTGCCGTCATTTGCTAGCCAGTCCTACATCTTCGGGGCACCCGCGTTTCCATTCGCACCGCCACCAGAGAGGTCCACTCCTACTCCTATACAGATGTCCACTTTTGCTTCGTACACTGGTGAGAGTAGTCCATGGGCGCCCCCCAGCACAGCAATACCAGGGCACTCCGAGGCCGAGGAGCAACCTGAGGATGAGCATCGACAGCAGCCACCTAGAGCTGCGAAGGGAAAGGGTCGAAGATGTCACACTGGAAGCCACATCTTCGGCCATAAGAAGAAGTAGGATTTCCCTCGTATGTAGTTTGTTTATGGTTATGTACCTGACCATGTACTCGTACGTTTTTATTTCTTGATCTGATTATGTACTCTTAGTCTAGTAGATCGGTTGTTACGTTATTATGCAGTTCTTGTGCATTCTTATGTCATAATGTTTTATAATGATTCAAGCATTGAAATTCATAAGGACAATAAAGGAAACCTACCATAACATAATAAACGACAGAACACTAAAACACATACACGTTGATCTTTCTCGAAACCAGTAAATCTGACTTTATTTTGACTAAACTTTACATATATCAAATAACTGAAAAAAATAATATAAAATTTGAATTACTTGAACAACAAAAGTTGAGACATTACATATAAGATACAATACATATAGTAACGGGGTGATCTTGTGGAGAAAATACCTAACTCAAAGGGATTTCTTCAAAGAATTTGAGATGGGTCAGAGCTTCAAGAATCTGTGTACTCTGCTTTTACAAGTACAAAGTGGGAAAAAGTGAGACATAAATAAAAATTTGGTTTAACAATCGTGTGACTTTTGAGATGTACCCACTATAGGTAAACGGCATTCTATTTAGATATTGTTTGTTCGAATTTTCCTTTTTTATGTATTTTGTTTACTTATTATCGGTAAAGTCCTTGGAACCTTCAAAACATGATAATCTGTTTTCTATTCGAGATAATTGTTGGACGATTTTTAAATCTTCGTTTGATTAAAATTTTGTTGCTATTAGGTTCTAAGTGAATCGTAAAATAAAAATTTTAAGAAATTAAATTTCCAATTGAGCGAGGTTTTATTATATTGTCAAAAGAAAAGTTTTATTATTTGTTTTCGATCTATTTGTACTTAACTCTAATAACTAAATATATAGATAATTTTTAGTAATTAAAAATAGAATAAAAACAGATAGACTAACATGTATATGTACTACACTATAATAACTTAATTTATAATGACAAATAGACCAATATGATTATTAACGTATCTACTCCAATTCATCATGTAAAGGATAGAAGATTAATAAATTCAACTTTTTATATATATAAAAATAAAATATATGATTCAAAATTAGTAAAAAGGAGAAAGTAAAACTAACTTAATTTCATATTAATATTTTGAAGATATTAGCATAGAATGATAAATATACATTTCTACTACCCATTTATAAAAGAAATATTATAAAATATAAATCTCTACGCAAAAAGATAATTAATCAGTTAATAAGATTTAATCAAATCAATATACTGTAAGAAAACATTCTTATGCAAAATTTAAAATTACTTTTTAATTTTAAATTTTAAAAAATTTCCCGATTAATCCGCGACCGAACAACGATTAATCGGCGATTAATCCCGATTAATCGCCGACTTTTAGAACGCGGGTGCTAAGATATATATTATTTCATGTTATTAATTATATTTATTTCACAAATTTATATATATATATAATAAAATGATTTAAAATAACATGATAAACATATAATAAAATAATGCAACAATTTCAAAAAAAAAAGTAAATCAGTAGAGGTCGCCCCTGCCAAGGGCGACCCCCACTGGGTGAAGATGAGAGTACGGGTCGCCCTTGGCAGGGGCGACCCCTGAAGCAAAAAAAATGTAGTTAGGGTCGCCCGACTTCGAATGAATTAGGCTGGTTAGTTTTGAAAAGTTGAACGTAGGCTGGTTAGTTTTGAAAACTTTACGTTCTGGTTACAAATGTAAGGGAGCCTATGTATTGCTTGGTCCATAAAGGCAGACCTAATACACTGCCCTGTGCTTGTCCTATCACCAGCTTCACCAGAACTCACAAACACAACACAAAGTAATACATGCATACAAATGAGTAAATGATGATACAATAGTCTGAGATAGTTAAATTGATGATACTATTTTTCTTCGAGATTAGCCGAGTTTGAATCAATTTTCTACAGTGCTTTTAGCTGAAATCGGAAATTTAGCTGTTAATATAGAGGAAAAGAATTAGTTTATCCAAGGCAGCACAATACTTGTCCACCAGTGGATACTGGCAGAAACGAAAAAAATCCAGCACCTCATAATTGTATTTGAAATTTCAGTGGAACTCAGTTCAGGAACATATAACTCAGTTCAGTGATCTTTGACAGAGTAACCAACAAACACAAAATCAAGAAAACTCGATGAGACAAATAATCTGAACATTTAACAATTAAGCGACACAAATTATTAGCAAAAGCCATCAACCAGCATTTGAGTATTAATGCATTATCTACAAGAGCTTAAACAGCAGGTATCTTTTTCTGCATGTTCATTTGATGATTTCTGCAGGTGTCTAGATAACTGGATAAGCACAACGGTAGCTCTTTCAATTTTTAACAATGGAAGCACAACTAGAAATTAACATTGACTTTTATATTTGCATCTTAGTGCACCAAATTTGAAAGGTCTCTTACATTATATACGCTGAAGAACACATTGTTGCTTTGAACTGCTGATCAATATATTGCATGTTTAGACTCTTCCAGCAGGTGACGGGGGTGGATTTATTACATATCTTGTTGGGGCTTCCTGTTGGATTGGAGTTGGGATCTTTATCATAACATTTGTAGGTTCTGCTAGGTTCTCCTTTTCCATCTCTACTGCAAAAAGGTTCGATAGTTTCTGACTACTAAGAAATGCAACAGCTATGAAGAACGCCTGTAACAAGGAAATTGAGGAATCGAAATCAACAGAGTACACGCCACCCGTGAAGGGTGCCAGGGAGAAAATTAGCTTATTGTCCTTGTGTCCATCCTATATAGAAGCATGAACAATAAAATTATTAACGGCGCTGATATATCTTTACAAATGCAGAAAAAACGGATGAAACTGAAACTAAAAGCAGTACCTGAACAAATAGATTGAGACCTTCACCTTCTACAACAGAGGAAGGAAGAGTACTCAAATTCTTGCTGGTCTGGTTCTGGCTGGTGAGAATATGTAGTTTACAACCAACATCCCATCCTCCACAGTCGCAGGAACCACCAGATCTCCATCGGTTCATCAGTAAAGAGGGGGCTCCTCTGTTAGGCAAACCATGGACACCACCAGGAAGAATGACTGTAGTGCTGTTGGAGTACCCCCTGACTTCTCCGTCAAAGTTGTTACTTTGACAATGACTGCTTTTTTCACTTTGTTCTCCATCACTCGTATCGTTTGTATTATCTATGACAACGGCTGCAAGCTCTTTGCCTGGAATAAATTTTGGAGTTTCTGTATTTTCCTGTTCTATATCAACACCATACAAAATGGACTCTCTTACTGTGCATTTGTCATTTGTGTTCTGACAACCAATACCAGGGAGGCGAGATCTAGCAACATTTATCTGGCCAATAACATTATAACTCAGATGCGAGCTAATTCCTTTTGACCCTTGACTCATCCAGTTTCCACTTTTCTTTTTTATTTCATGAACTGAGTAGAGTGCGTAGATCAAGCTAGGAACATCCTCTTCTGGTGTTGGCAACTTTTTAACAGCAGCAGCAAATATATCGCTGCTATTATTAACCACTAATTTGAAAAGAGGGAGTCCATTCTTTAGTGTCAGCTCCAAAAGAGCCTGCACGCATGATGTCTTACCAGTCTGACAATGAAGCAATTCAGTTGTGTCCATGGAATTAGCTTTAAGAGGATCCAAATCTATTTTTGCTGGCTTAACAAACTCCGCAGAATGTACTCCTTTGGGCTTAATCAATGGGTCAAGCAACCTTCTTAAAGGGCTGGACCTTGATCGGTTTCCAGTACTTCCATTGTTTTGGTTAAATTTATCGGGATCAGCAAAAGCTAATGATCCCACAGGTCCAGACTTCACCGTCGTATATGTGGAATTTAACTGTGGTACAGCAAGTCCCTCCTTAAAACTGAAACTTTTAGTCATCCTTCCAATGCTGCTAAAGCTAAACCGTTGACGAGGTGATGACTGTCTTCCTTTTGCAGCAGGTCCTGCAGCAAGGCTTTGTACTGATCTCTTGGGAGTCACGGTAATTAAAGGCTCAATGTCCGACTTTGGGATTGTTATCTTTGTCAGCCTTTGATGTGTATGAGATTCATCGTATTGTTCTATTCCCTGAGGTTTGACAAAGTCTTTTTGCTCCGCATCAGAATCAACCTTGGTTGCATCACTAGTGAGGAGGGGACAAGAGTGTGGCACTTCAGAATAGGTTTCCCCCGAGTGGACTTTATTAGGGGAAGAAGAGCTTGAAAATCGCCTTCCGACAGCTACTGCCAGATTTCCATCATAAAAATTTCTGGATTTTGAAAGCTTCATATCCTCCGAGAAAGTCCTACTGGAAACGCTCTTTGGTAAAATCAGAACAATGTTTGCATTGCCAGAAGCTTGCGTAGCCAAGTCAAATTCCTCCTTCACAGAATTAATTTCGGTATCTTCATCTATCAGAAAACCTGCCAATTGATCTTCCCCTGAGCTTGACGATTGGGCAACTCTTTCTGACACCGCATTGCACACTGATTCTATCAACTTCCTCGCCTCAAGCGATACCTCAGAATACTTAGTGCCAGGAAATTTTTCACAAGGCTGGAGTTTTTGTATCATATCTAACGAGCTCCTTGAACTAGTTTCATGACCTCGAGGTTTTGTAACACTCCTTCGAGCCCCAACCCCTTGCCCCTCTTCAAAGGCCGAATTGGGACGCCAATTTTGCGGAGACACTTGCCTCCTCTGACCAGCATTAGTCTGTTTCTTCGCGGTACCAGATATTACAGACGGAGAATTATTTGATGATACTTTCTTTGTAGCTCTAGCACGAACAGGTTTCTCATTATACTTCCATTTTTCGAGACGATTCCAATCAAGAACGCCAAAATTGAGGGGTTTCTCCTGAACAGTCTCTCCTCTCTCCATTTGTTGAAGATATGCAGGTAAATTAGACATGTGCTTCACGAGCTCATCATCCTTGTTTGTGCCACTCTGACAAGGTATTTGATCACAATTCGCGTGTTGACTTAAGCTCTTTTTAAGCTCTACATTGTATTCCATATCCAGAAATGAATAATGGTACTTAAGCCTAATGGTATGATCAGAATTCAGATAGTGTCACCACTCCTCTAATGCAATCGCAATCAATTACGTTAATACGTCTTACAAATGAGTATCTTTAACCGATTTACATGCAAGTAAGAATAGAACGAGAACCAGGGTTGATTAAAAATCGGATCAGAAGATACATATTATGTTACCAAGACAACATTGAGCACGATATAAAAATCTAATTTTGTTCAGCAAAAAGCTCAAAATACCTGGCACATGTGATTAGCGAAGAAGATCGAGGACGACGTCGCACGGTGAATGTTTGTAAATAGCGAAATGATTTGTAAAGATGGATAGGGTGTTGCGTTGGTTTATGTGTGTGTATGCTTATGTTTCAAGACATAGGGGCCCTTTGGGTTAGCTTAAAGGAAGTGACTTCTTACTTATAGTAAAGAAGTGGAGTAGAAGTGAGAAGTAAATAAGTTAATAAAGTGTTTGGAAAAGAAGCAGAAACTGTGAGAGAGAAGCTAGCATTCTCGGCTTCTTAAAAGTGCTTCTACTTTTTTGCACAAACGGATCAAAAAAAGCAGAAGCCAGAAGTAGCTTCTGCTTCTCTTGGCCAAACAGGCCCATAATAAGCGAAAGCTATGTGTTCTTCCGGCAATGGGACCCACCGAACTAAGTTCTGATTTTGCACGAATCCCTGGACCCGTGTGGGGCCCGGTTTCCTACAAAGTGTTGATTACTTCTGGGCCCGCTAGATTTGGCTCACTTTGTTGGAATAATCTTAAATTTATTTATTATTATTATTTGTTTAGTTATTTATTTTGAGGATTAATTTTAGATTGTAGTAGTTGGATGATTGTTGGAGTTATAGAGAGTTTGTAGGAGGTATTGAGTCTATCTTGGTTTAGGAGATTTATTAGAAGTAGTAGAGTATTGTTAGGAGTCAAGTACGTTTGTTTTAAATATGACATGTAATCTTTTTTTTAGAGGACCAAGAATTAATAAAATAATCAGTTTTATATTCTACACTTGGTATCCGAGCGAGGTTTGTGGTAAAGCTGCATGTGTAGTATGGGATGCATGTGTAGTATAGGGCTGCCGAGAAAGACGAGGAGATGCCGGAGAAGCCTACTGAAGGCGGAAAATGAGATATAGTGGCCAAAGGCCATGTAGAACGAGATGGATCTTGTGTTTTTTATGACGGAATAGAGGGAGAATTTTTTTTTTTTTGAATTATGGGTGATTATGGGTACCTGGAGAGAAGTGCTCTAATGAATTTGGTGTTGATGAGAAGTGCATCAACAAAATGATGTTGATGAGAAGTGCATCAACAAATTGATGGTGGTGAGAAGTGCATCACAAGATGAAGAGAAGTGCTTCATAAATTCTGTTAAGTAAATTTAAGATTATGGGGGTGATTGTTGGAATAATCTTAAATTTATTTATTATTATTATTTGTTTAGTTATTTATTTTGAGGATTAATTTTAGATTGTAGTAGTTGGATGATTGTTGGAGTTATAGAGAGTTTGTAGGAGGTATTGAGTCTATCTTATTTTAGGAGATTTAATAGAAGTAGCAGAGTATTGTTAGGAGTCAAGTACGTTTGTTATAAATATGGATGTAATCTCCTTTTTAGAGGTAACAAGAATTAATAAAATAATCAGTTTTATATTCTACACACTTTGTAGTTTTCTGATGGAGGAGGTCCCTGTGGTTGTGGAGCGGCGTGAGGATTGATTAGGGATGGCAATCGGGTCGGATCGGGTCGGGTTTCATGAAATCCATATTCAATCCGTTATATTTCGGATCGGATCGGGTTCGGGTTTGGATATTAAAATGTAAAATCCAAATCCAATCCGTCGGGTTTTTTCGGGTTTCGGATCGGATTCGGGTTTCAACCGGATATCTTAAAAAAAAGTTAAAAATTATAAATCTGTCTGAACTATGATAATTAAGTATTTTTTTTCAAAATTAAGATTATTGGATTGGATTCTATTGGTTTAAATTAGAATAATATAAACTTAAACCATATTAATTTTCATTATTACCAATATACAATATATTTTATACAATATATTATTAATGAAGTATTTGTCTTAAACAGAAACCCTTATTCCTTTAACCTAGTCTATTGATATTGAGAGTATTATATTACATTCATCCAAATAATTAAATATAAATATGTTATATATATAGACACACACACACACACATTCATATTAAATTATTTATAATATATATATATATATATATATAATATTCGGGTTTTTTTCGGGTTTCGGGTTCGGATCGGGTTCGGATAGGATTTCGGGTTTCGGATCGGGTTTCGGATCGGTAGAGGTCATATCCATATCCAAATCCAAAAAATTTCGGGTACAAAAATCAAATCCATATCCAAATCCAAATCCAAAAATTCGGGTTCGGTATATCCAAAAATTCGGGTTTCGGATCGGGTATCCGTCGGATCGGATTATTTTGCCATCCCTAGGATTGATATATGAATCGGAAATCGGTTACGGTGTTACGGTCATGATGTTATATACTGTTTCAAAACAACATACTTCTACACGTTATTTTTCAAATTTGAAAAATAATATATGTGACATTTCAACTTACGACACCTATTTTACGACGGATTCAGTACTTCAGTGTCCAATTGAATGTATTTAAAACCAAATATTATTATATAATTAATTGATTTAGATTATTTTGTTAGATAAATTTTATTAATAATAACATTTATTTGTATATAGAATTATTTTTATTATTTTAATATTTTCGTAAGAATGAAAAAGAACGGTAAAAGTGATACTAAATTACTCATATCCGCATCTCTTCTTGGATTTCAAATTTATGACTCGAAAATTTAATTTTATGTAAATAAAATACATAAAATCAACCAAATACCCAAACATATATAAATATAATTTATTCCGTACACATACCGCCACAGACAACACGAAACTAGCCCCGAGTTATATAACCGCGAGTCCTTTAAAATGATAGTCTAAACTAGATTATGTAATATGTGTATATATATTTTAACAATAATAATATATCTTAATTTATTATAAATAAGATATGTTATAATAATTTGATAATAAATAATGTGTAACATTTTTCTAATTTCTAGAAATTCGATAATGTATTCAATATTATGGAGTTTTAAACAAAAATATTGTCCTACTTGATTAGAATTTATTTACATATTTTTTATAATTTTCATTTGGCACAAGTTTTATTCATCTTTAAGTTAAAGAATTCTAGGGACGGAAATAATGCACTTACTAACGGTCGATAGAAACTACTACATCCATTTCAAAATATTAATCGATTTAGCTTTTTTCACGTCTTTTAAGATGTAAAAAACATATTTCTATTTTTCAAATGTTATTTTTCTAAACAGAAATATAAATTTTCAACTTTTATTAATGTGTTTTAAAAGATAATGTGTGATACATCTCACATTTCATAAAAAAGTCAAAATGATTTTTTTTTTTGAAATGATGAGAATAATTTAAAAACCTTTTTATATAATAATGGGAAGTCATGGGGAGGAGAAAATGAAATTCCAAGATGCATCCATTTGGTAATGGAATCAGTCAATCAGATGTGAACAAAGACAATACTTGATTCAAACACCATCAACCCACGGAGAAAATGACAAGGAAGAGGGCGGCAGATGCTATACACATTTGTCACCACAACGCTGTGTGTTTACACATTTCTTATTTTCATCCTGTTGGCTTTTAGTAACATTATGTAGCTGGCGTTAAGCTAATCTGCACTTGTTTATTATTACATCGTCTCATCAGGGACACATCTTCGAATAAGTACTGTCCAAAATAAGTTTTGTATAGCCTAAAGAAACGTTTGTTTATTACAACGACGAGATTTAGTTGCTATAATTTAAGTCCTTGGCCTTTTGGCCGGGCTTCTGTAGTCAAGCTTCTGATTTATAATTATTCGTATTATTTATATAATAAATTTGTTACTCTATTTAAATTACAAGTTAAAATATAAGACCACTCGAAAAAACACATAAGAATAATATCAAATATATTTATCAAAAAAATATATTAAACATTAATTTTCATTTATAAGCAGTGTTCCAAAAATCGATTAACTCGGTCGAGTACTATTTTTAACCCCTCGTCTGATCCGAGTTCCGAGTACTTGCATCTAGAAATGATTTTGTAAGAAACCAATCAAAACTCAGTTTGACTCTTCCTACTCTGAGTCAAACTTGGATTTGACTTTTTTCATAAAGTTTGGACAGTGACCAGAGAAACACAGATGTAGCAATTACAGTAAAAACTCTATAAATTAAAAATGTCGGGACCGAAAAAATTTATTAATTTAAAGAGTTATTAATTTATCGATAAATTAATAATTATTAATTTAAAGAGTTTTGAATCGATTATACTTTACATACCAAAGAAAAGGGTGAATCAGTCGATGCCTCTTGGAATTACATTGCTGCGAACCTTAGAACTCAACATAAATTAGTAAGCACTGTGTTCATATGTATTGGAAATCAATAATGGTTTTTGAAATACTGTACTGAAAATGTAGACAAGAGGAATAGATGTGTTCAATGCACGGTATTCTTAAACAAGTTTTTATGAATTATTAATTTATGATTTTCTTGGGACCTAAAATTATAAAGGGATCTCCGAAAAATTATTATCTTATTATTTTATCGAATTTTTCAATTTTTAACATTGGCCCAGGTCGGGACCGGACAAATTTATTATCTTAGAGAGTTTATTAATTTACCGAGTATTAATTTAAAGAGTTTCCACTGTATTAAAATTTGTTTTAATCATAATGTGAGATAGTATCAAGAGAATAATATATATCTGTGTTAAGCGCTCAATGACAGATTAACAAATCAACTGAAAACACAATCCAACTAAACAAACATAATAAGCCAAAGAATACTACCTAACTCTTGGAAGCAAGGATTATCTACTCATGATAAGATGAAACAAATATATATTTATACCACAAACCATGAGTATAAGAATTTAAGTACGAAGAATACAACTTAACGAAAGTGCGTGAAGTCCGGATAAATCTCTTCACTCCTTCTTCCAATCTCTCTCACAAGTGCTTCTCTCCCTTTCCTCTCTAGAAAGGCTAACTAAATCACTCCTTCTTCCAATCTCTCTCACAAGTGCTTCTCTCCTTTTCCTCTCTAGAAAGGCTAACTTTATATTATTCACTATGATACAATTTCTCTAATATTCTCTATCAAAATCCTAATATATAAGAGTTTTAATGATTTACAAGAGAATAAAGTAATATCTTAAAACGAGTTGTATTCTGATGCTGAAATTCGTAGGCTGATTTTCAGGCCTGATTCTGGGCTGATCCAGTTGGATTTTAATATCCGGACCACTTTAAACTTGTAGAAAATTCCAATATCTTCGCGTGGACTATTGAATCGTCAAATTCTGATGTTCGAAACTCAAGTTATGGCCCAAATATGTTTTGTTTCGCAGGTTGTCTATAAGATCCGAAATTTCATCTGATTAAGCCCAAATAAGCTTGATTTAATCCAACGTTAGGAATATTTATTTTCCTGCCATTAAACACTTAAAATCAATTAGTAAACCCCCGATTATTTACAAAATACTAAAATTATGGGAATAAATTCATACAAAAACATATATAAATATATGCTCTATCAAATAACTCATAAGTCATTAGTAAGTCAAAATTATCCAAACTACATATTATACAACCAGCTTATTATTTGAAGTCGTGTTAAGTCATAAATTGTAATTTAAGCCTAATCAAACACGTTCTAGGTAGATTTTGATCGGATGTTCGTGAATTGTGATAAGTCTTGCTTGAAGTATATATATTATTCGATGACTTTTTTAAAAAAAAAAAAGAATAATTCAATAATGAAAAATCATACGACATTTACAATATCTAATTTAAATTGAACAAATACATAATCATATTGTTGTTGAATCATTCCTTCTTCGCTTACATAATCATATCGTTGTTGAATCATTCCTTCTTCGCTAAGCAATCAAGCGATTTGTTGGAGAGATATGTACATGTTGTAATACTCCCACTGCTATATCGAGTAATCGACCATAAATGCATCATTATTCAAATTTTTATCATTGAATCAACACCATTAAAATCCCGCATGTGACATCCCTCAAATCCGGGGTCTCGTAAAACTAATAAGTTTTTTTTTTTAGATTTATAGAGCATTTTCAGAATTTTATATAAAATATATAAGTTAGCTGCGTTCAGAAAATATTTCACAATAACGCTTTTATGAAACTGATATTTTTAGTATTCTAAAAACTCATAAAAATATTTATTATCATCTTCAAGTATTTAAAAGAATTTTCTAATTATTTTTGAAATATTATTTTATTTACTGTATCACGTCTCATCAGTATTCTCATATATTCAAATTTCACGAATTTACATATCTCGCACTGCGTATCCCCACACCCTTCTATCCTTTCTTTTTAGTTTGAAAAGTAATATGTTGTTTATAAAGTAATGAGCACTGTTATTTATAGGGTCCTGTTCCCCAGCAACCGCGTGTTAGATAAGGATTATCTAACACACTGTACGGGGGCCGTTAGATCTATATTTCAAGGGCTCAGATCCAATTTGAGATTTTAATGTATCCGCTATAAATAACTGCGGATAGGGAAAACTCCCTTCGGCGAAAAATAACCGCGGATAGTGAGTTTTCCCTTCCGCGGTAAATATCCGCGGATACATTAAAAACCCAATATTGGATCTGAGCCCTCAAAATATAGATCTAAGGGCCCCCGTACAGTGTGTTAGATAACTCTTATCTAACACCCGGTTGCTAGGGAACCAGACCCTTATTTATATACACACTTTGTAGAGCAAGTCCAAGAGATGCCCTATATCATGTACTAAGTTATAATTTAGGGCAATTGACCAAAAAACTTGATCCAACAATGTCCTAGTGATGCCTTATATCACTAGGATAACCTCCCCAAGCCCTATTTTTGGGGCACATCTCACCTTGCCCTATTCAATATTTTATTATAAATTCTCATCACACTCTCTTTCTCTCTCTACTTTTATATTATGCTTAAATGATGAAAGAGAGTCTTTAATAATAAAATATTAAACATAGTGTGAGAATAAGGCACATTGTTGGAGTTCAAGTTAGTAAAATATGTCCTAAATTACTAGGACATAATATTTTATATTATATTTAGGGCATGAACTGTACTAGGACACTCTTGGACTTGCTCTAACAAGCTAACTAGAGGTCATTTGGCAAATCTGAACGAGTTATATCTGATTGAATAAAATATCTGAATCAATAAAATATTTGAATGCTGAATAATAAATATCATTTGGCATGTAAATTTTAATAATATCTGAATGATTTTTATTTCATAATTTTCTCAATAATTTATTAATTGAACTGAGAAAATTATAAAAAATCTTTATCAAATAAATAAATAATAAAAGAATCTTTTAATGGTTTCATGCAAAAGTATAACTAATTTAGAAATTATAAAAATATTTTTTGCACACCGTAAAGCTGCATAATTAGCATTCTACTTTATGTTAATCTATTATCTAGGTGAATGTACATAATTCTAAAACAGGTAATTTTACGTGGATACAACAGCTGAATGGATGAGACCGGAATTTGAGTGAATGAATCAGCATTAAAAGTTTCGCTCAGCTGTATAGAAACAGGTTACCAAACGAGATGAATTATCATAATCGGTCATTTAAGTTCATTAAGCTACTGTTAAGCACTAAACAAATGGGGCCTTATCAAAACTATAACAAACAAAGTCAACTTGACCAGTCTTGACTGTTTTATCATCAATATCTGTAACAATGTGATATTAACACATGCATAAAAAACGCTAAATGATCGAGGTCATAATAAAATAGGGTGTGCTATAGCCTATAGCTCATGAGTGATTTAAAATATTACAGAATCTTCACCATAAAGATTGCTGCAGCCTGCATGTTAGTTTGAATCTTCAACTTAAAGATAACCGTGTTTGCCAAAATGTGTACATTGCTTTCACAGAGAAGAATCTGGTACTTTTAGTTAGGGCTGTTTAACGAACCGAGTTGTTCGCGAATAAGCTCGAGCTCGGCTCGTTAAGAGCTCGTTTGGCTCGGCTCGTTAAGTTAACGAGCTCGAGCTCGAACACAAAAAATTGTTCGTTAAGTAAACGAGCTCGAGCCGAGCTTTTAGTATGTTCGGCTCGAGCTCGCTCGGCTCGAGCTCGGCTCGTTAAAGCTCGAAAAAATGCAAAATTTTTGGGTTTTTTTTTAATAATTTATATATGTTATTGAACTCAGAATTCAACATATAATTAATATATATATATATATATATATATATATATATATATATATATATATATATATATATATATTTTAGTGATGTAACCAAAATTTCGGAAAATAATAATTTTATATGGTTTGCTATTTTAACAGTCAAGTAAAAGGTTAACTAGTACCGCTAACTAGTGTTTAATCCTAATATAGTGTTTCAATATTTTAAAAAATATTTCTTACCGATCCAACCGTATGGATGTTAACATATATACATTTTAGTGATATAAACAAAATTTCAAAAAAATTAAAATTATTTGGTTAGCTATTTTAAGAGTCAACTAGCGGTTTGTCTTTAATTTTTTCTGGCTCGGCTCGACTCGACTCGACTCGGCTCGGCTTGTATTTGTTCGCGAACAAACTCGTGTTCGGCTCGTTAGTTAACGAGCCGAGCTTGAACACAATTTTTGTTCGATAAAAAAGCTCGGCTCGGCTCGACTCGTCAGAAAAAAAATTAAAACTCGGCTCGGTTCGGTCAAAACTCGGCTCGGCTCGGTTCGTGAACAGCCCTACTTTTAGTACAAAATAAACTGTAAAATTACTCACTTTACACTACACATGTCACACCAAAGAATCTTGCTTGTGTATACATAACACCACTTTTTTTATATTAAACGAATGCTATTTACGAACTAACCGTGACTGTCTCAAGTATTCGGATCTAGAAGAGGTGTTCATGAAGCTTAATCATTCTGCACTCTCTTGTAATTCTACTTACTTATCTTGTAATTTAAAACATTAGTCTAACATAGCTTTTCAAGGCCTTATCATGATCTTTGCAATAAGTTATTAATAAGATTAATGGAGAAGCTTGAGATTACCCCACGGGCGACTACTTGATTGTACTATATTAGGATCCTATGATTAATTATTGTTGCATGTTTTATATACTTTTTTGGAAGCTTGACTCAGAAATTAGAAAAGCAAGATCTGGTGCTGAAAAGCCAGTAGTCAGTAGATATCTAGCTTTGGGAGCATGCTAGTGAAAGAAGTCGTACTGTTCAAGAGATTGCTTGTAAACAAGATATAGCACAATTTAGGAAATATATGTCACCCATAATTTAGCATCACGACTTCTGAGTGATTTTTTTTTGAATATATCCGATGTCCGGACCAGTTTTTGCATACCTCGATTAATCTTGGAAGGTGACTATCACAATATCTCACTGTCCACTTAAATCCTTATTTGAGGGTCCCAATATCAAACTACACCCGGTCCGCAATCTGATTTAATGAGATAAAATCCGAAAGTGACCTGAAAATCACCTGATTGACCAGAAATGAACAAAAAATACCCGAAATTAGAATTTCATTTCTAGAAACTTCAATTTTTTAATTTTAAATGATTTTTACTTGACCCGAAATCGACCCACAGGAACACGGCATGTTGGTAACCGAAATTACCATTCTTGGACGGTATTACTCCAGTGGAGAATCCAACTTGAGACCGTGTGCCTACCAACGGAATCGTGGTTTAAAGGCATTGAAATAAATAGGAAGGCGAATTAGTTTACGAAGCATGAAAATTGAAGAGTTTTGGTGGAGTAAGAATCTATACTTGTTCAAATTCATCTATACTTTTTATCAAGCCCCACAGCCATTTATAGGAAACACCTTGCTCTTTGATTAAACCAGAACAAAAGAAACAAATGAACCTCACTAATTCTGTAACCATGCACCACAATATAAGTGCCCGAGAGCCACCACCTTTCCTCAATGGCAGTAATGCAGGGCACGTCCATCACCACACACTAGCTCACACTGCGTTTTACTGGGGCAAAAACGCGGTGTTCCTCTTCTCGGGGTGGCCTGGAAAAAGCTCAGGCATGTATGCTTTAGCACTTGTAGTTGTGTTCATGTTGGCAGTGCTGGTTGAGTTCTTTACTCACGTCAAACTTGTTCCAGCCAGTTCGAACAGGGTCGCTAAGGGCTTCTTTCAGACTGGAATATACGGTCTGCGAGTCGGCTTAGCATATATGGTAATGCTCTCTGTCATTTCTTATAATGTAGGTGTGTTTATTGCAGCAATGATTGGCCATGCAGCTGGCTTTGCGATTTTTGGTTTCGCATTCAAGAATTGACCTATCGTTTTGTATCATGGTTTGTGAGTACTTCTGATTGGAGCTCTGTTTTTATGTCTGTGTAGTTTAATTGAGTGTCATGCTGTGAGATGTTTTGAAAGGATGATGACATTTTCTTCCGTATAAGCTAGGAATCAAGTCCGGCAAAATGCACTATAAATTTATATACAAATTTCTACTCTTTTTTTTGTCTGCTGTCCTGTAATTAGCCGAAGATCATGAATTTTATACTTAACGCAGAGATAATGACTTTTATACCTAATGCATAGATAATACTTATGCTGAATCATGGTGATAAGGTTTATTTGCATACTGCTGGGGTCTCCTACTAAATACAGAGGCAACATTATGCCTTAAATGCTTTTCGTAGCTAGGTCGGATCAGCCAACACTACAGAATTATTCAAAACTCTGCAGGACTACTCTGCTTATATTGTGTGACCATCTGATTATTAAAAGAGAAGTTTCTTCTCTAGACCTTGCAGATGGATTATTATGAACTTAATATACATGATTGCGTATGATCAATTTTAGGAGTTACGAATAATTGAGATTGCTCAGAAACAGAATATGATCAGGTCATGTAATTGTAATGTACATCAAGGCCTGTAAGTTGTAACTATTGTCCTAAAAATTGCTGTGTAATGATCGATCGTGAATCTTTAGATAAGATTTTTACCAGAATTTCATTCGTCTGGGAACGAGTAATTGAAATTTCATCAATAAAGATGAGGAAAGAAATGAAGACACTTATTACATGTAAACTGTAAAGAGACTGTTACATATCAGTCTGGTACTTCCAGAAGTCTTTAAGCTTTTTAAGTAAAGAATAGTTAGGAGAATCACTGTCGTGATCTTTGTTTAATGCCATAAAAATATTTTCTAGATTAGCAGAGAACATCAGTCGTTTATCAGGACCGTGAGCTGAAAGCGAGTGGCAACCAGCGCTTATTGATTACTGTAACTAGGCATGGCTTCATATATATAAATATATATGGTAGAAATTTCTCTGTCATTTTCTAAGAAATAAAAAGGTTTTGAGGTCAGGATCAAAATGAATTATTACAGTAGTATAAATTGAAAAATATACCGAGACAACGAGTCCATGACGAACGTCTGGAGACTCTAATATTTTGTCAGATTATAAAAAGCTTAAAAAATTAAGAAAATCGTACAACTTAGATTGGACGGACAGTGATGAAGAACATCTGAACATGAATCCGGCATTCTCAGTAGTTGCAGCATTGTTTAATACTTAACAGCGGCTTGCTTCTGCATTCTTCAACTGCTATAAGTTTAATTTATCAACCAAGAAAAAGACCAAAACAATTTTCTGTAAAAATTTAAATAAAGAACCTAGTTGTGACGTTTCTCCAGAACGCGACATCCTTGGCTTCTCCACCTTTTCAAGCATAATAATTATATAAATCAGGAACACAATGCTCTTCAGAATGAGCAAACAAACATCCTTAAAGATAACATCTACTAAATTTCTATGGATATGCCAATGTCACCTCCTGCATCGACTGATATGGCGACACAAATGAATTTTTACTGGGGAAAAGATGTAATCATATTGTTTCAAGGATGGCCTAGCAACAATCTTGCCATGTACATACTTGCTCTAGCCTTTGTGTTCATGCTATCCGCGGCTACTGAAGTCTTATCAATCCCTCAAGTTGTTAGGCCATCATCTGGCTCAAGACCCATTATTAGTTTGTTGATTCAGGCAAGTGTTTATGCTGTAAAGATGGGTCTTGCTTACTTAGTTATGCTCTCAGTTATGTCCTACAACCTTGGAATATTCATTGTTGCGGTCGCAGGCCATGGATTAGGGTTCTTGCTAGTTAAGATTCGAGCACTTGCAGCAGCAGGTCCTGCCAATCAGGCTGGTTCAGAATTTGTTGATCCTAAAGTTTAACTTATGTCAAGATGTAAGTTGGTATATTAGTCTTTTGTATGTGTCTGTTCTTACCTCTGTATTATTATGACACTCTGTTGTACATAAGTAGCCATTTTGGCATTCTTGTGGTGAAAATACATGTGTGAGAATGTTGTGAAAATTTCAGGGGTATGCTGTAAATATTTGATAAGTTTTTAATAATCTTTTGAAGATCGAATGTATTTCTATGGATATGCAAGTGTGTTGGAAAGTGAAATGCTTGAAAGTCTTGATAATTATCCCACCTTCCAATGTTATTTCTGAAAATTATATAAACTCCCATCGTCTATGGGAGTACATATGGGGTGGGGCACGGAGATCGGAAAAAAGTGAGGCATGAAAATTAAAAAAAAAAGTGAGTGAATAAATATAAAAAAAGTGGGTATAATGGTGGGACCAACTAATATTTAATGTACAAAGTGAGTATAGTGGAAAAAAGTAGTGTATGTAGTTAAAATTTTAAATTGGCCGTATTTGGAAGTTAGAGGTTTGGGGTAAACTTAGAGATTCAGAGTGTTTTAGAGGTTTGATCATTTCAATCCGCTAATATTAGTGTTTGATTGTTAGCCGATTTAAATAGAATATTGGGAACCAAAAACAAATCTTCAAAAAGCTACTTTGAGGAGTTTTTTGGGTTACAAATTTTGGTATGTCAGATAAAAAGCTAATCCAACAATATTTCCGAAACAGTTTTACAAGAAACCACAAATTACAATTGTGTGTGACGTCACAAAAAGAAAATTGTATAGAAATTAACGGGACAGAGGAAGTATATATTATAAATATCAGTAGTGGTTAAGTCTAGCTGTCATAGTTATTTAGAGTTTGTTATCATATTCTTTTAGTTGGTTACCATATATAAACATAGCAGAGTGTATTCTCAGCTTTATGCTCTCATAGTTGATAAATTGATTTTCTCTCAAATTAAGAATGGAGAACAAGAAATGCATGTTCGTTTCATGATATTAGAGCACACAGTGATTTCTCTTCGCTTGCACTGTAGTTTTTCCTCTGTTATCTGGCTCGATTAGTAATCTTTAGCGATCTCTCAAATCTCTCGATTTGCATTTTCTTGGTTCGTTAAATCGTTGATTGTTTCTCTCTGCAATTTCATCATTTTCGATTGTCAATTTCACTATCCTTATGGCTAATTCACATGGTGAATCTTCTTTACATGTTCACTTTTTTTTGCTAGAAAAGAAAACACTTTCATTAATTAGAAAAAAATACAGTCAGGACAAACCCTCAACTGTCGATACAACGAGGTTGGAAAACAAATAACATACTAAAAACAATTAGTTGTTTTGTTTCCTAATCGTTTAACACATAGAATTTAAAAATTCTTAAAAATAAAAATGAGATCAAAGATATTCTGATTGATCCAAATTGCACCAACATCCTAGAAAGCAGCAACATCACAATTGACCTTATCACATAAAATCCATTATTAGACTATTGTTCATTTTAATCGCATAAACTGAGATTGGAGGAGCGGGACCCTAGCTATCTACGTGTCGGATATCAGCTATAGACATGCCGAAAGTATAAACCCCTAACAGATGAACCATCTTTGCTTGTGAAAGGTGAGCTCTTGTGATAATTACCACCGGCTTCGATTTGACACGTGCTTTCCAGATCCCAAAAATATCAATGGAATCATTCTCAACAGATCTGACATCGAAGAAATCCAAACATAAATAAACAAATACATAACGAAACACTTCAAAAAGAGAGACAAAACAACCACTCCAAAAGGAGAGACATACAAACACCCGAAAAATTGAGTTTTATTGATGGAAAATCAATAAAGAAAACAAAGGGGTTGGGGCTTTCCACCGGAAAAAACCGAGGAAGCCCCTCGGATGAACTTGAAAAGGACAAAGACAAAGGATGAGAGGTAGTAGAATTGACTTTAAAAATATGATTTTTCTTCACATACTCACTTTACTTCTCAAGATATGTTAAATAATTCTCAAATCAAGTTGTAAATTATAACGATCAATATTATCTATCCTCTGGTGATAATCCTCGATAGCTATTATGAACATTGTTACTTTCTGGTGATAATTACATCAACTGGAGTCAAAGTGTTAAAATGGCACTAGGTGCATAGAATAAACTAGGTATCATTATCGTTGCTAAAACCTGATGTTTCTTCTCCTGATTTTAATGAATGAATTCGCAATAATTACATGGTCATGTCTTGGTTAACATCATCTATGAAAGCAATAATTTCAAATAACAAATGGATTCGTGATGACTATATGGTCATGTCTTGATTAACATCATCTATGAAACCGGTAATAGTTGACAGCTTCATTTTTGCTACATTTGCACATGCGTGTGATGTTACTGATCTGTTTGGTAAATCAAATGCTCCTCTATTGTATGAGTTACATACTATTTTGTCTAAGATCGAACAAGAAAATTTGAGTATAGCTGAATATTATGAAAAGTTAAAAAATGTGGTTTACACATACAATATGATTTTGCCAAGACAACTTTGTTGAGTGTGAATCTTTTACAATCAGTCCTTCGAGTTTATCATATTTTGCAACATATTGAGAAGCTACATGATATTGTTCGACCTATTTCTAAAATATATGAGATCAATGCTTTATATAGTAACAAAGTTCGTGTAACTGCAAATTAAACTTAAGGTTTCAAAAATCTCAACAGAATTTTAAGAAAGATGTCAAAACGCCTGAGAATCACATTCTCTGTGATCATTGTAAAAGAAAGGGACATAGTACAGATCAGTGCTTCAAACTTGTAGGATATCCTGATTGGTGCCATTTTTTGAAAGCTAAAACAGAGCCAAATGAGTATCCAGGAGTACTTGGGACTAATCCAAATTCTGCTAATGTTTCTTGTGGTATACCTGTTAATCCAGGTTCTACTTCTCAATTGGATAAAAAGATGATTTCAGTTGTGTGTCAAGAAGTTCTCAAGATGATGCAACAACAATCTGTATTGATGGAACCATAATAACAATCATCAGTCAATTTTGCAGGTATTGTTTCATCTTTTCAAGCTACTTCTGTTGATCATAATTCTTATGCTCTTGAATCATAAACACATGAGCTAGTGATCATATGACATTTCATTCATCTATATTTTCTCATATACATGATATAAATGTTCCTATTGCTATTTATATACTTGATGGTAATGTCAAACTTGCTCATCAAGTTGGAACTATGAATTGACACCAACAATCACTTTGCAAAATAGTCTTTATGTTCCAGAATTTAAACACAACTTTCTTTATATTGGCAAACTACTTGATCAGAACAAGTTAATTGCTAGTTTTGACCAAAATTCATGTTTCTTTCAGGACCTTTTGAGTAATACGATCAATCATATTGGCAAAAGATTTGATGGATTGTACAGATTTAATTCAAAACTTGATTTTATTTCTTATTTGTCTCCTTCTGTGAACAACATAGATTATAATGTTTGTTCACTAGTTTTATAGTAACTGATGTATAATTGTTTGATTCCTAGTCCAATTCTATCATGGCAAATTCCCTATACATTGCTTATAAAGAAACCATCCTATTATGACCATCTCAGTTATAGGATGTTTGTGCTTTGCTGCTGAAACATTTGCCAATAAATATGCCAAGAGGGCCAGTAAAAGTGTTTTGATTAGTTATCCTTTTGCTCAAAAAGAATAGAAGTTGTTTGATTCGAAAACTAAAATCAGATTCCTCGGCAGGCAGGGATGTGATTTTTAAGAAAACGTTTTTCCTTTTACACTTATTTCTCTCATGATTCTACTCGACCTAATTCCTTACCATTAGTTAATCATGTATATACTGACTTTGACTCATCAGTCAATCAACCTTCTTCCACTGTTCAAATACTTTTATTCCACATTTTGATGTTCCATTATCTACATTTTCTGATTCTACACAGTAGTTCACATGAATTAATTTTAAGATAATCAAATAGAATACCCATATTTCCAAAGTAATTTGACTCTTGTCTTGTGTCCAAACCTTCACATTTGCTCAGTGCTAACACTGTTGATTATTTATCTGGTCTTAACATTGTGTTAACTTCTCCTGTTGAGTCCTCCTACTATGAAGTTGCTAAATATGATCCTAAATGGATAGCTGCTTTGGATGCAGAATTACGGGCCTTAGAGGCAAATCAAATTTGGGAATTGACAATTAGCATGATATTAGATGTAAATGGGTCTATAAGACCAAATTTAATCCAGATGGAATTGTATAGAGATGCAAGGATAGGTTGGTTGCAAGGGGTGATAAGTAGATAAAAGGAAAAGATTTAAAAGACACATTCAGTCCTGTAGCAAAGTTTACTACTGTTAGGACACTCATTGCTTTGGCTGCTGCTTCTGGCTGGCACTTGAAACAACTGGATATAGATAATGCATTCTTGCATAGTTACCTTACCGAGGACATTTAAATGATTCCACCACCTGGTTAATCTAAATTTGCACCTGACATGGTCCATAAATTGAAAAGGTGTGTGTATGGTCATCAACAAGCCTCAAGAGAATGGAATAAAGAGCTCTCTCAATTCCTTATCAGCCACAATTATGTGCAATCTTCACATGTTACTTCTTATATATTAAGCATTATGGATCTATTTTACTATCATTTTCGTCTATGTAGATGACTTATTAGTTACTGGGAATGACATAAATGCTACCACTGAAATCAAAATCTTGTTAATTAGAAGTTCACCATTAAAGATCTTGGTGACTTGAAGTACTTCCTTGGAATTGAAGTACTAAGGACAGATGCTGACATTCAGCTCAACCAAAAGAAAATATGTTCCAGACTTGCTTTCTAATACACAACTCTTTCATCGTACACCTGCAGATTTTTCAATGTCTAAGATTCTTCATTTAAGCATGAAAGATGATCCTAAACTTCCTGATCTAGAAATTTACAGGAGGATCATTGGTAAATTGCTTTGTTTGAATCTTACCAGGCAAGATATTTCTTATGTTGTTTAGTAATTATCTCAATTCTTACAAGAGCCTGCTCAACCTCATTATGAAGCTGCTCTTCATGTTATAAAATATCTAAAGGGTACTTTGAATGTTGGTCTTTTCTGTAAGTCCAATTCTCCACTTCATTTAATTGCTTATTTAATGTTAATTGGGCACTTGTTCATTTTTTGCAAAATCTCTATCTAGTTATTCTATCTTCTTAGGTTCCTCATTGATTTCTGGGAAAATCAAGAAACATAAAATAATTTCTAAAAGCAGTGTTGAATTAGAATATCCGAGTATGAGTTATACTAATTCTAAACTAATTTGGCTTGAAGGTCTATTACAGGATTCACACGTTTGAGTTCATTTGCCTATTAACCTCTACCTTGATAACACTTCTGGACAACACATTACTATAAATCAGATATTTCAAGAACGTACTCAACACTTGAAGATAGATTGTCATTTATTCGAGAATGTGTGGATTCTTAGTTTTTACGCAATGTTCACATAAATACTTTAATTCAGCTTGCTGAAATTCTCACAAAATCATTAAATGCTGCACTTCATAAGTTTTTCAGTCTCAAACATGGCCTGTAGTTCGATCGTCCTCCAAAGCGTTCTAGCTTGAAGTGGGAGGGACGGGGTATTAAATTGTATATATTATTAATATCAGAAGTGTTTAGTTAGTCCAACTGTCATAGTTAATTAGCATATTCTGTTAGTTGTTTATTGTATATAAACACAACAGATTGTATTCTCCGCTCTATTAGCTTCTAATTAATAAATTGATTTTCATTTTTCTCTCAAATCAAGAATGTAGAAAAAGAAATGCATGTTTATTTCAATGGAGTAACAGGTCAAGAAATTCTCAGAAAAAAATTATTAGATGATAAATCGTATATATTGTTTAGGACCCTAGCACTAACCACTACACCAAAAGAAGCTACTTGTTAAAGATAGCACAACTATAGCCTTTAAGTGTAGTAGCCAGCGTCACGGTTTGAGATAGTGAGATGTTGGGCACCGCTGCAATCCCTCCCCCCCCCCCCAAGCATCTGCCAGCACTAACACAGCTGCACAACATGCCTTCCTCAGGAATCGAACCTGTGACCTGCTCTGATACCAACTTTTAGGATCCTAGCGCCAGCCACTACACCAAAAGTAGCTACTTGATGTATTATTGGCCTCGATCTTAGATTCAAATTGATCCAATTCTGCAAAGATAGCTAGATGATCCATAGTATCATTATTGATGGCAGATTCCAAGGCTGTTACTTTGGCTTCAAATTCAAATGGAACGAATGTCACACCCCAAACCAACACACACACGCACACGATATAATATGAACATGTGGCATAAATAATAAATCCACAAATTAAGATGACATAATATAAATCCCAAAAGATAATACTAAGTTAATTACAAGTCCAAAAGAGTGAAATACAAGTCCCAAAAGATCTTACAAGTTCAGAGTTTGGATTAGCCCTTCTAACTAGTACAAAAAATAAAAACGAAAGCCGCCTATATCATATATAACTACCTTCGCCCTCAGACAGTTCTCGGCGTATCCGGTGGTCGACTTACGGGCGGTTTGATTCATTCGTACTATGGTTGCTAGCTGAAAAAGGGGTTAAATACGAGAAAATAAGCAACGACGCTCAGCAAGTACTACCAGTCCTAAACACATGGCATTATAATAGTATCAAGGGTGTCCGAAACAAACTGAAGAATAAATGATAGAGCGATTTCTAAGAATCATGGTAATATAAAGAATAGGCATGGAAAAACATATAAATAATCATGGTATAAGTATCATGGCATCATGGCAATATGGCAACATGTTATAATCATATAATCATTAAAATTCATTTTAGGATGCTACGGATTACAGCCGGTGATCAGCCGCGAAGTAATCCCGAACCGCGCTGGGTTTCCAAATATAATGGGATCCATAGGCTATATGTGAGCCTAAAAAGTGTGAAAAGGACTTGCGTCTAGTCCAATTCACTAAAGAAAACATTTTATAATTTATTGATTTATAACATGGATGCCGGAAAAGGTTTAATCTCATTTTATTGAAATATGGCAAAGGGATTCAAGTTCACTAATGATGTGTCAAACACATATTGGACTTAAGGGGGTAAGTTCCATGGTCAAAAGAAAGTCAATTCTATCAAAGTGTTATTCGGTATTTATGAAAGTATACGTGTCATGATCTTATTGGAGGTTTTATTAGGGAATCTATCATTTTGAGGTCTAAGTGTAAGGGAATATGTGGAAAGGAAGGTACTAATATGATCGGGAATTTATATCAAGGTATTTGCGAATATAATAGGCATGGGGGTTATTGCAACTAAACAATTTTAATGATTCACGTGGCATGATACACATATATTTGCAACAATTTTAGAGATAAGGATGTAGTAACTTGCCTTTTCAAGATTCTAGGATTATTCGATCATGACGGCACGAGTCTTCCCCTTCGCTTCGGAACCTACACATTATATTAATCTCGTCACTAAATGAGTACTTTAAGTACATTTTATACTATACGCACCTAGACTCGAGATACGTACCCTATTATCTCTATTATTATATAACTATCGATATAAGAATCATTACACGCACTTAACTATAGGTATACATGATCATTTGTACATATGAAAGACAATTCACATAATCATGTAGTCACATACTTCACATACACTACTTGAAAAAGTGGATATAACATCACGGCTTTAACACCGGTTGTAAAAACCACCGATGTTAAAAGCTTTTCTAACATCAAATATGAAAAAACCGATGTAAAAGAGTACTTTAGACATCGGTAATTAAAATAACCGATATCTTATATGCAGCTTAAAAATGAAAAAAACACACGGGTTTTGTTCCCCCCCTTTTATCAGACAACAAAACACTGCTTTTTGTACTTAACAAAAAAAAGGCCCAAATACAATTATTTCTTTTATTCCTCCTATCTTCAGACAGCCTCTCCCTCTCTCCCCGCTCTCGCGATTCTCTCGCCCAGCAGCATCACCAACTCTCTCGCCGTCTCTCACTCTCACAACCTCACGACCTCAGCTCTCTCAACATCTCACCAACTCTCACATTTCACCTAGCTCTCTCATCATCTCTCGCCTTTCACTTCGCTGTCGAACTTGTAGATTCAAATTAATTTGGATCTTCAATTGAAGACCTGGTTGTTACCCATCTTGGAGGAGCACATCTTGAAGACTCTTGCTGAAGAAATTAGGGTTTGCAGATTGGTTCGTAACTCAGTTTGCATTTTGGAGTTTAGGGTTTTGAATCAGATTTGGGGATTTCATCTACAACCTCGTTTCTCAGTTGCTCTAAGGTATATATCCTCTTTTCTCACTTTTATTCTGTTACAAATTGGGATTGTAGGTTATTATAAATTTTTTGGATTCGTATTACATGCATTTTTTGTTTATTTTTGATTTGAATTTGAATTTGTTGTATAGTATAGTCTCATTGGTGTTATAAGTGTGATAGTATGCTCTGTTATTTGCAAGCTTATACAGAGTTTATAAAGTTTATTGTGCTCTGTTATTGTTTTTGAGATTTGGGGATTTTATAAAGT
Organism: Daucus carota subsp. sativus; assembly: GCF_001625215.2. Lineage (NCBI taxonomy): Eukaryota > Viridiplantae > Streptophyta > Magnoliopsida > Apiales > Apiaceae > Daucus > Daucus carota. Next base: position 37,030,093 of record NC_030383.2, read on the forward strand.
TTAGTGTGCTCTGCTATTGTTTAGTGTGCTCTGTTATTATTTTTGAGATTTGATAATTGCTATGTTTTATTAATGAACTGATGTTTAATTATCTTTTAATTATGTAATATATGTGAATCTTATAATTAAGTAATATATGTGTAATAATCTATGTTACTATATATACTAATTATCTGTTATGTTACTTATGTATATGCTGTTATGTTACTTATGTATATGCTGATGTTTGAAATGACAATTAGGTAGGTTGTACTTGGTCCATTGAATACATGGAACAACATATAGATAAAAACTGGATTTTGAAAGACAGGGTTACATTGGATTATGAAATCAGGGTCGAAAAGTTTTTAATGTATGCAGAGGAACATTGTGAAAACCCAAAGAGTAGTCTATCTTATGGTAAGTCATGCATCTGCATTATAATATTTCATTTTAATTATTTTAATATCTATGGATGACCTTATTAATATATTTGTATCACTACGATTGCTCAAATTAAGGGATCGCCTAAGCAACCAGGGGGAACTGAATGTGGGTATGCGGTCCTTAGATATATGAGAGACATTATTATGGACAAAGAAATGTCTTTCATGACCAAGGTGCATATTTATTTTAATAGCCTTGCCTGCAGGTTGATTTATTTAAAATGAAAATTTATTATTAAACTTCTAATTAACATTATATTATTTCTTTTCAGTGGGCAGTCAGGTCTCGAAACTGTTACACAGAGGATGAGCTGGATGAGGTCCGTATGGAGGCTCTCGAATTTATTGAGGACAAGATGTAGTTTGAATTTCTTTTGTTGAATGGTAATTAATTAAACAGGTATATATAGGAGCTGTTATGTGGATGTTGTCAGCTCTAGCACTTTGTAGTTCGGGAATTGCCTTAACGTTGTTGGTTGGGGAGTTGGTATATATTTTGGATGCGTACGTACTGCTGAATTTTACTTGTTGGTTGGGAAGTTAGTAATTGGCAATGAAAGTGAATTTCAGTACATTGGTTATATTTTTTATGTCTGCAATTTTAGATTCATTGTTCTTCTGGTTAGTTTTGTCTGTTGTAGTATTGGCAAGATTGTGCTTTCAGTTTTGGCAAGAGTGTGCTTTTAGTTTTTGGCAAGAGTGTGCTTTTAGTTTTTGGCAAGAGTGTAGAAGCTGCATGCATGGTATAATTTTTGTTTCAAAAATGGATATGACAATTACATCAATAAGTTCACATATAACCGATGTCAAATGAGTTTATAGATATCACATTTTTCCTTGTATGTGATGTTGAAACGAACAAGTACATTACAATATCAAATTGAACCGATGTTTTTTAAACTAAAGACATTATGTGTATGTTACAAACCGATGTTAAAAAAATGTTTAATATTAAAAAAATTAAAAAATTCGATGTCTGAAAACTTTATTAAATCAGTTTTAATCTTTAAGACGATGTCTTATAAACCTTTAATATCAAAGAGTTGTAACAAACCGATGTTAGAAAATTCTTTTACATCAGCTCTTAACTTGATGGCGGTGTTAAAACTCTATTTTCTAGTACTAAAGATGCCATTTTACATCCATTTTTATATTAAAAACGGTGTTAAAGAGTACTTTTACATCGGTTAATATACAAAAAGCAAAATTGAATATACCACTTACATCAAATAAGAAACGGTGTTAAAAAGGTCATTAACATCGTCTAATATACAAAGGGCAGTGTTGAATACATGACTTACATCAGTCCTTAAATAAGAATCAATGTTAAAAAGATCATTAACATCGTCTAATATACAAAGGGCGGTGTTGAATACATGATTTACATCAGTCCTTAAACAAGAATCGATGTTAAAACCTCATTGACATCGATCCTGTTTTCCGGATGATGACTAATCTAGTTTTTACATCAATTTTTTTAAAAAAACGATGCATATGGTTTATATTGCCCTGTGATGTATGTGTTGAAAGGGTGCCAAATCTCGTAATAAATCATTATTCATGTTGTAATCAAGCAATATATTGGTAATATTTCAGCAAAAGACATCAAATTTTTTGAGAAAACTGATGTCTGAACATGATATTTACATCGGGTTAAGACTGATGTCTAAATACCATACATATAACATCGCATGCGAAGACATCGGTCGGATTTTTAACAGACATCGGCGTTTGACCGGTGTCTAATGCATTATTTGTAGTAGTGATAATTCACATAGTCACATAATGACATGGCATGATTTATTATATATATATATATATATATATATATATATATATATATATATATATATATATATATATATATATAGGCCATTGCTCAAAACAGAACACTCTTAAAAAAAGAACAACACAGAACACTTTAGAATCAAATGTAGAATCTCATCAAAAACTTGAATTAAATTCAAATTTTAAGGTGATTAACGTTTTATTATGAATAAAAATAGTATCCACCGTGTTTAACAATAAATATAAATTAAAAATAACATGATTCTATGTAAAATAATCGTGCAAAGATATATCTTTATGATTCTATTATGGATTCTGTTCTTGATTCTATTCTAGATTCTATAATATTTCATAGTAATAATTTGGATGCGTTTGGAGTGTTAGATTTCATATATTAAGTTTAATTGGTGTTTAACCATGTAATTATAATCTTAACAAATCATTTTTTATAAAAAATGAAGTGTTATGATAGTGTTCTTTGTTGTTCTTTTTTTTAAGTGTTCTTTCTGGAGTGCAACCATATATATATATATATATATATATATATATATATATATATATATATGGGTTTGTTCAAATACAAACCAGCTTTATCATAAAAACCTAAAAACCAATTTCAAAACTAAACAAATATCCCCCCAAACTCTTAAAAACTAACAATATCACCCCCCTAGCTTTGCCATCAACTTCCCCAAACTTACACTTTCCACCCCGCCATGTCACCACGCCACGTCAGCGCAGGGGGGTCCCACACTGCTGACGTGGCACTGCCACGCCAGCACCGGGTCACACCCACCGCTGGCGTGGCAGTGGCCACGTCATCCGCCACGTCAGCACCTGCTGACGTGGCGCTGCCACGTCATCTGCCACGTCAGCAGTGGGGTGACCCGGTGCTGACGTGGCAGCTGACGTGGCAGTGCCACATCAGCAGGTGCTGACATGGCAGATGATGTCAGCAGTGGGCCCCCCTGAAAATTTAAAAAATATAAAAAATAAAAAGATTGGAGTGCTCATAGCAAAGATGGGAGTGGAAATAGTGGTTTTTAGGTTTGCATGGGAGTGTGGTTTGTAGTGGAATAAGCCCCTATATATATATATATATATATATATATATATATATATATATATATATATATATATATATATATATATATATATATATATATATATCATATACCATATACTTAAAATTCTAAACACATAGGCAAGTAACACATAAAGGCTTATTTCTAAAGTTCTAAACTTCTCATACTGACCTTATCTTAATCCTAAAAGTGCTTGCAAAAACTCAGACCTTATACCCTTGATAATTAAGCAAGAGTTGTACTACAGCTCTCTAATGGACTCTCTAAAATGCTCTCGGGTATTTAGTGAAAATAAGGCGCTTCTAACTAGGGCCTTCACTCTAAACCACTCCTGGTAGGTTGCTAATACTCTAAACTTACTTTTACAATTGACACAACACAAAGTTCCTGTACTAATTGGCTTAAAGTGTTCAAAGGGCACAGTGAGGTTCTCTGCTACAACCTCTCTGCACTACCTGCATCCTAACTGAGATATCTTGATGTGTACTAAGTGCATTCCAACCTCTCTGCACTACCTGCATCCTAACTGAGATATCTTGATGTGTACTAAGTGCATTCCAACCAAACCAATTCCCATGGATTTCCAACACCTAAGGATATCTCTCAGACTTGGTTTCACTCCAAGGCCCCACTTGGGCCTCCCTAGGCCTCTGTTTGAAGTTGACCCTGCTGAAACTACCCTGTTTCCCAACTGTTTTGTTTTTACTGATTTTAAACTCATATTTCTTGCTGAATTTCTAGTTATAATGGTTTGTTAAGCTTCTTAAGGGTTCACTAAGCTCATTTAAGCCAAGGCCCCATGAAGGCCTCACTCATGACAAGGTGAAAACCTCACAAGAACTCAGGTTGCACAAAACTGCCCTGTTTTGGGGTATCTACTGTTTTGGGTGTGTGCACCTATCTAAATGCAGGAGCTTTGGTGATTTATGGCTACTGGACTCAAGTCCAACCCAACTCCCAACTCCTATAAATTCAGGTCGAGCAAAACCTATCTAAATCAACACCAGATCTCTTATTATCTAAGTGCAAAATTCAGCCCGGGTGTTAGTGTGTGCCTCCTTCCACCTTATCACCCATCTCAACACCAAAAACCAACATCAAGCCAACCAAATCTAACCTACATTGTCTACAATCCTACTGATATCCATGCATGATAATTACCAGCCTAAACATAGCCATATTAATCCATTATCGAGGCAAAAACAGAGGGCAAAACTCAGCAGATTGCATATAGGCGATTACAAGCATGTTTTTCGAATTAAATCACATGGTATCAAGGAGATATTGGCAAGTTCTACTAATGCATTATCAAACACACATAATATCAGTATTTCAGAGCAAGAACATGGCATGCATTTACTTAGAATCTCATGTAAAAGTCACTAAAAATCAGCATACTCTACACACTTCGAAAATCATAACATGCAATCATAAATTCCAACTTTTCTTGCAAAAATCTTGACATGCAATGGTTAAAACTCTGTAAAACATTCTTGTAGAGATTAGAACTCATAGAACCCAGCAAGAAACAACCCATTACTTCAACAAAATCATCCAAAATCGATGAACTCCCTTCGGCTCCTTGAGAGTCATTGCCGAGGGTTTGTACAAAGATTATGACTTTACAAATGGGAGTGATATGCTCCCTCAAGACCATCTCTTGTTCAAGTATTTAAGCCACAATGGGTTCAACTCTAGATTCATGAGACCCAAAGTCGAAACCCTTGGCTTTGTGACATGCAAGAACTCAAACTAACCTTGAATGGAAGCTCGTGACTAGGTGATAATAGTTCCTTCTTGGGTGAGTTGCAAAATATGTGTGTATGTGAAGTTATGTAGAGAAATTTTCAAGGGTTTGGGAGGGAGGTAGTATTCGGCTGAAATGAGAGAGAGGGAGGAGAGTTTTGGTGGGTTTTGTTCTTGTGAAGTGGAGAAAGTTGAGTGCTTTCTTGTTTTTGTCATCATGACTTGACCAAGAGTGTTAGTGGTTTTAAAAAGTTACCAATTTATCCTTTTTGCAAGCTTGGGTGGGTTTGCATATGAGGTTTTTGTTGTAATTACAAGAGTCAAAGAGGGTGAATGGTCGGTCAAGCCCTTGGACTCTATTCTCTACCAAAATGCATGCAAGGGTACTAGTGTAATCTTATAATTATTTAAAAGTATGAACAAAAAGAATGGATTTTAATAAATACACTACAATTCCATAAATCATCAAATTAATACTATAAATACTATGAGATTTTACAAGTTTAACAAAATCATTTTCGAAAATTTCGGACAAAGAAATATTTTTAAAAGAATTTTCAAGAACTACACTCTAATATATAATCTATATAAAAGAAAGTCCACACATAAAATTCACATAATAATACATGACGAAACGTCTTGTACCTCGAATATATACGTATAACATATCACATAATCGATCGTATCATAATTTACCACTAATTACGATTATCTTTAATATAATAGAATCGCACAGTAGCAATTACTCAATTAACACCGAATCGGGAAAAATCTTTAATCGCGTAGCGAGATCTCTCGCATACGGCTACTATACTTGATATGGAATCTAATTATGCCATCAAGACACGTAACAATCTCAATTATCATTAAGTCGCGTAACGAAAATCTTACTCACGTACAAAAATAATACGCTTAAAAGTATTCTAATATCACTTGCAATGCGACATAAATAAGAATATATATATATATATATATATACACACTCATATAACGATCTACGTATCTGAATTTATATAGAATATATGTATCGAGCTTATGAAATAGTTCAAAATTTACCGGTTGTTACAACGACATTGAGAATTTTCATATTAATTTATGTTTGAGAATATTCATATCAATTTCAAGACTGTTGAGTGTGACTTGAAATCTAGCTTGCTTTCTCGAATGGATTCCCCAATTTTGACAGTGAAACTACCAAATTCTTTCATTAGCTTTCTCAGCTTCACTTTCTTAGACCTCTTGAACCTTCATAAGTTTCCAATGCATCCCAAATCTTTTTTGCAGATTTAAGAGATGATACTTTGTCATATTCAGCTTGATTCAATCCATTGATGAGAGTGCTTCTAGCCTTTCCATTTGCAGCAATTTTTGTTAATTCTTCAGAAGTGAGATCACCAACATGTCAAGCCTTTCCATCCTTATCAAGGTATTCATAAGGACCTCTTTATGCAACCCTTAACATTTAGTGCGTCTCTGGATAGATGAGCTTCCATTTGTCCTTTCCACCATTTGTAATTGTAATTATCTCAACTGGTGAGAAGTAGAGCTTTAAAGTCCGATTTTTCCTGAAATTGATCAGCCATTTGATCGATACTTTTTCTATCACAGAAATGTAAGTAAATTTGCTCTGATACCAAATGAAATTAAATCTAGAGGGGATGAATAGGTATACAATGGCTGACTATGTCAATTTTAAGATTTTAACGAGTATTATATATAGCTTACTGTTTTCAATTCACTGCTAAATTGAAAATAGTAAATTATAATACTCTAATACCAATTTTTAGGATCCTAATACTAAACACTACACCAAAAATAACAACCTGTTGGAGATGGTGTGGTATAACTTTTATAGTGTAACAGCCAGAACCATTGTTCAAATTCGGAATATGCTGGGGAACCAACAACACACATCATGTATTTTTTATATATACATGATTTCAAGACTAAAATATTTGAGCGCTCTAAATACACAGCTTGCTTGCCCGAGCACCGTACTGACAAAAAATAAAGAGGTGGTTTACGTACATGGGGTTGCATTGAGTACTAGGGAATCTTGAGGATAACTATGGCACCGAATCGAGAATCGAAATCGAACCGAAAACCGTCAAAATCGCACGGTCCGAATAAAAATCACACCGATACTTCGGTTTTGGTTTTCAAGAATTTTAAAACCAAATACAAACTGAATCGAACCGCAATAATATTTATATTAATTTAATTATTTATTTTATATATTTAAATACAATATATAAATTATATGTATAATATAATATATATTAGGTTTAACAGCCTGTTGTCTACTGTCTGCTGATGACTGGCCTGTTGTATGCTGTAATCTAGTATCTGCCTGACTACTTACTTTAGATCGCGTGCTAACACTGCTTACTTTAGATCGCGTGCTAACAGCCTTCTTTTGATGTATTCTAATCTATGTACATTATAATTGCTGTTGCCTCTTTGCTACAGTATTTTACCTCAGCAAAGAATTTGTCCTCCATTTTGCAATTAATTACAATGCTGCCACTGCTCTTCTATCTTTATGAATGGACAAAATACTAACACGTAGCCATCTGTTCTCTCCTTTCTGCGCCAGAACCCACGTGCTCACTCTTACGGATGTACACATACAAAATATAATTGAAGATCCACGTTAGCAGTCTCGCCAAGCTTCTGCCGTAAGTTTTGTATACTGAAATGTACTTAACTGCAAACACTACACACAAATTCCAAGAATTTAAATTTGAATAAAGTGAACTCAAATAAAAAGATGAGGTATCTCTGCTGCTATCTCCTTTTCTCTCTTTTCATTCGTAATATTTCTTCCGTATGATCTCTATTCGAATTTTAATGATTTATTTGTCTTTTAATTGCACGTTAAACTTTCGTTCATGAAGTGTTTGATGATTTGCCTAAAAGAAAAGGTTAAACTTTGTCAATATTTTTTGTATATGACTATATGGGTTTTGATTAGTAAGTTGATTATGTTGTATATGCTTACACTTTTATGACTATATGGGTTTTGATTAGTAAGTTGATTATGTTGTATATGCTTATACTTTTATGTTTTTGGTGTATCTTGATTTTTTAACGATTCATGGAGTTGTGCTTCTTTATGATGGTTGTTTCCAGGTGCACAAATTTCTTTGCTTAATTTGAGTATTTAATGTTAATATAAGCAACACCGTGGTAAAGAATATAAATTTGAGTGAAACATGTAGATGTTAAATGGGTCAAATCTTTAGAGAGAAGATGATTGCTAAAGCTTGACCTGGCTAATATTTTGATGTTCATATGTGTAGAGAAGGAACGTGTATGGTGCTTGGGAGCAATATCTTGGGTTGGAGCACCCTGACAATACTCCTAAAAGAGCTTTTGCTGCAAACCAGGTATAAATTTTTGCTGTATGAGATGATATGAGGTTGGTTTATTTGTTGGATGTTTATTAAAATGCTTGGCTGATGGGGGAGATAATGCAAGCATGTTATTAATATTACAATTTTGATGATATATGTGAAATAAATTTAGGATGGTTTGGTCTAAGAAATCAAATGGGGAGTTAATTGAGGATTCACAGAATCAATTTCTTTATACATGGCTGCTCAATATTTAATTTTCAACCAGATGTAACAATTTTTTCCACTTGATTTGTAATGTGAGAATTAACACCCTTTTTTGGGTATATGTACTTTCTTGGAATTTCAGTGGAATTTTGTGTTCTTACCACTGGGAAGGCCAGAGTATTTGCTGGACTCGGATGTCGTATCCAGCCGTTCCCAGGTGCACGAATTTCTTTGCTTAATTTGAGATTTTGAGTGTTTAATGTTAATAATATAAGCAACACCCCGGTAAAGAATGTAAATTTGAGTGAAACATGTAGATGCTGCAAACCAGGTATAAATTTTTGTTCTATGAGATGATATATGAGGTTGGCTTATTTGTTGGATGTTTACTAAAATGTTTTGCTGATGGGGGAGATAATGCAAGCCTGTTTATGTACATTATAATTGTTGTTACGCCTTTGCTCAAGTATTCTGCCTCTGCTGAAAAATTGCCCTCCAACTTCAGTTTATTTACAACCCTGCCACCGCTTATACTTACTGCACTTGATTTATGAATGGACACAAGCTTGCCACGTTGCCGTTCTTTTTCTTCTCTCCATGATGCAGTACAAGGCCACATGCACTCACTACACATACAATACAAAACACATACAAGAGAGCATTAAAGAAAATGCAAAGTTTCTGGGCGAAGCTTTCTCGCCGCCTGCAAGGACGAGCCACCACCTGCAATTTGTAATATATTATAATTTTTTAACAATTCAAATTTCAAAATTGCAAAATTCAAATTAGGGTGTAGATTAGTAGTTCTACATATTTCTGTTCTTGCTGCGTAATTTATTTTGCAGACCATGACATATATTTGAATGGAATTGATTACCCAAAATCTGTTTTTGTTCATTACATGTTTGTTTTTTAGCTCTTTACCTGACTATAACCTGTGCTTTTGTAGGATGAAGGGGATTCCACAAGATCGTGGCACCTGTTCACCTCTGGAGATATGGTCCAAGGTTTAATTCTTGAAATTTTTCGCCTTCTGATTATTGTTTATTTCATTCGCTAATATTTTTAATAAAGCTTGCAATCTTTTGCCTTCTGAATAATGTTATCCTTAATCGCTGATGTTTCTTATCATTTCTGTCATTTTGTGGATAATGATAACATTGGTTTATAGCTTATTTTCCCCTCTGTTTTATGTGTTGAACTTCATAAAACAATTTCTTAAGAAAACCTTCATTTCAGAGTGTTCCACTGCTAAAGATCCTCAGTTTTCTGAGGATTCTGACAATGGTTATTCTTATGGTTAGTATGCCATGTACTTTTACAATTTGCCTGCTTAACAGAATCTCTAGATCAGCCAATTTTGATAGGATTTAACTTGGTTTTCACAGGTTCTTCCAGCACTGATGATGACTGCAACCCTGCTATGGATGTAGATACCGGCAGTGGTTAGTGCACTTTCTTTAAAAGAAGGTGCTTGAGAAAGTTTGAGGTTGCTTAATTAAACTACTTTAATTATGTTCTTTAAATGAGAGCATGCTCCAGCTGCATACTTTCCATAGTGTTTTAACCTTTTTGACAACAAGGTAATACAATCAAAACTCATTTGAAATCAGTGAAGCCAACATTATGAAGCAAAGTAAATGTACAGGGTTACAAATATCTGTCACGAATGCAAGCTAAAAGAAACTGAGCCAAAAATACAGCAAATCACAACTCAAGACACGCAGACAACATCATCAACCTTTCATCTACAAGGATTATCGGATCTCGACGATCATCAACAATCAGTAAAAGTTGACAGCCTGAAACAACTTTATATTTGGATTATAATATTTTTGTAATCGTTTCACAATGAACTCTTAATTAACCTTATCATATATTTTCGTCAGCAGCTTGAATGTTTGTAATGATTCATTAAATATGTTATCATGCTATCTAAAGAACATTGAACAAAAACTCAAGTAAAATTTCTTTTGATATTATAAAGCCCAGCAACGCGGGCATAAATACTAGTTTAGATACTTTCTCTGTCCTCCTCATTTCTTTACATTACTTTTCGGCACGCTTTTCCACACTTATTTAAAATATAGTTCCATGATATATTTTTTTTAATTTTTTTTCTCTGAATAAAAATTTGATATTTAAATTTTTATTCAAAAAAAAAATTTAGAAAAAAGTTATACAACTATATTTTATAGGAACCTCAAAATACGTGCAAGTAAACGTAAACAACCTCAGGGGACAGAGGGAGTAATCTATACTATATTATTAAAGCCGAAACATTAAAAGTTTGGTCGGTCGGTACGCGGGCTTTTATACGGACTTTTTTAATTAGCGGGCTTAACAAAATTAGTGGGCTTCAAACAAATACAAACAAATTAAAACATAAAATAAATATAAGAAAGTTTGGTCGGCCGGTACGCGGGCTTTTATACGAACTTTTATAATTAGCAGGCTTAAACAAAATTAGTGGGTTTCAAACAAATATAAACAAATCAAAACATAAAACAAATATAAGACCTATTTGCTATACCAAAATTAAATTCAAACCTTAAAAAATACTATACCATTAAAGTCGAAATATTAAAAATTTGATCGGTCGGTACGCGGGCTTTTATACGGACTTTTATAATTAGCGGGTTCAAACAAAATTAATGGGTTTCAAACAAAATATAAACAAATCAGAACATAAAACAAATATAAGATCAAAACATAAAACAAATATAAGACCAATTTGACTATACCAAAAACCTGTTTTTTGGTTTTGGATCTTCCAAATCACTAAAGTAATCGGTACTAGGCCTATCTCGAAACATTAAAAGTTTGGTCGGTCGGTACGCGGGCTTTTATACGGACTTTTATAATTAGCAGGCTTAACAAAATTAGTGGGCTTCAAACAAATACAAACAAATCAAAACATAAAATAAATATAAGAAAGTTTGGTCGGCCGGTACGCGGGCTTTTATACGAACTTTTATAATTAGCAGGCTTAAACAAAATTAGTGGGTTTCAAACAAATATAAACAAATCAAAACATAAAACAAATATAAGACCTATTTGCTATACCAAAATTAAATTCAAACCTTAAAAAATACTATACCATTAAAGTCGAAATATTAAAAATTTGATCGGTCGGTATGCGGGCTTTTATACGGACTTTTATAATTAGCGGGTTCAAACAAAATTAATGGGTTTCAAACAAAATATAAACAAATCAGAACATAAAACAAATATAAGACCAATTTGACTATACCAAAAACCTGTTTTTTGGTTTTGGATCTTCCAAATCACTAAAGTAATCGGTACTAGGCCTATCTATATACCAATTATTCTTTTCAACTAAAATATGTTATCTTTTATATATATGTATAGATATAGATTATATATATATATATATATATATATATATATATATATATATATATATATATATATATATATAGTCTAACTAAAAAAACTCCATTATTTAAAATAACATCGAAAAATATAGTAATTACTTTTTAAACTAAAACACATTATTTTTTTCATATAATCTAACTAAAAAAACGGATCTTAATATTATTATATATAATTATTAATAAATAACTTGTGATATTTTTCAACCAAAATATTTTAACATTATTTTTAAATACTCTAATGGACTCACTTTAAAGGTAATATTATAAATCTATAATATACTATTATACTGTCACATCTAAAACATGAAAATTTTAATTAGTTGGTCAGCGAGCCGGTTGGTATTCGACCCACGAACCTCTTTAATTTATAACATGTTATAATATATTTTTTATTATCTATAAAACCAAAACATTAAAAATTAGGTTAGTATGATGAGTCGGTATTTGGTTTTACGCGTCTCTTTTAACTTATAATATGTTCCATACTATATTATTAATTATTAATAATGAAATATTAAAAGATTGATTGATCGATTTATATATATTTTTTTTTTGACAGAAAATACACTTGCTCGTATCGATAAAACGCCAATACTCCGAGGAGTTTCTTTCATTCAAAAAAGCTTATCATCTAACCGAAAGACATGAAAATGTCTCCGGAAGTTTAGACAATAAGACCTTAATGTCCGAAAAGAAATGTCCCAACTTGTAAGACCACGCTACCTGAAACAAATACAATTCATTAATAACAAGAAAATATAATAAATTTAATAAATAAAATCAATATAGTTTATCAAATTAAAAGATGGTAAAAGTGAATGAAATGATAAATATAAAAATCATTCGACAAAAAAAGATAATATAAAAAACAGAAAAAAATATATATCTAACCAAAGTGGAACCCTTTGGCTAGATATATCACAAGATAAATAATTACTAAGAATAATTAATGATAAAAGTATTAATATATAAAATTGCAATCTTCAAAAAATATCTAAAATTTTAAGTAACAAATTAAATAAAATGTAATAAACAAGCCAACAAAATGGCACTGAATTGCCGTTTATTAGGCCAAGAATATACGCCATCAATCATGGCCACCCATAAATGGTACAAATAAAAGCCAAATCAAGACTGCAAGTCAATATACACCAGTTAACATAATGCATTAAACTCCAATCAATGAGAATTAAAGCATTTAGAGCATATATATACAAGCAATTATTCAAGAAAAAATAAAATTCAAAGATTAACACCAATCAAGTGAGTCAACTTACCATTTAAAAACTAAAATTTAAACTGCAATAACTACTATCAAAGCCAATTTAATTTAATAAAAGAGGCCAAAAACCTTATTAATTTTACAAAGCAAAGCCTTTAATCATGCAATAAAATTAATGAAAATATTTTCAAAATCACGCTAATTGATACTACCATCTTATCATGACCAACCATCACCATATCTCATCAAGTCAATAACAAAAAGGATGAACAAATTCTAACTTAGAAAATCATAAAACACAATTGCAAATAAAACTTGTGACTCAAAAAATTGATAAGAAAACAAACATATTAACCACTTAATATACATCATAAGTTTGACTACACTTCACCGACATTCTCATCTACCAGATAAATCAAAAAAGACAAAATTATGACATAAAACAACACGTACAACAATTGATAATCGCGCACAAATACAAACTTAAAGAGAAAATCTGAATATCACATCAAAACTTTCAAAAACATAAAGTATTGAATATACTAAGAAAACAAATAGTCACATAAACATGTAAATTAAGAATCGGAAAAAGTACACCTTTACTTTTGAATGTCGAAATCTTGTAGATCCGTAGATGAACTCTAACGCGACGATTAGAATACATGTGTATCATATTTGTTGGGAAAGAATCATCAGCACTCCTCTTCCCGTTCCATTATCGTAATGCACGATCGGCAGCCCTCCACAGAACCGGAGCTTCATACATAATCGAATCATACCAAAGCGATTTGTTTGATGTAAAGGCGTAAAAGTTAAAAAATCAATGTAAAAAAATACCAAAAAAAGAAGCGGGAGGATGGGTTTGATTAATTTGGGTTCTTCGAGAGTTTGTAGGGCTGGAGAGGTGAGTGTTGAGAGAGGAGAGCTGAGGTAGTCTTCTTATGTTAAGAAAGCTCAGGCCTGCGTTTCAATTTGTCAATGATCGATTTATATTTGATTTTATAGATCTCTCTAAACTATAAGATGAAAAAAACATATTTTAACATTCTGAGTAAAATATATGTGTTCGACCTAATTTTTAATTAGCTATTTGACGGAATTAACTATTAAGAATTTATCAGCTGTTAAATAAGAAATTTATTTAATCATAATATTTTATCATAATTTTATCCTCACAATAATATCAGTTTAAGTTAAAATATATACAATAAAATAGCAAATATTATAACCGCCCGTGCATTGCACGGGTTATAAGCTAGTATGAATTAAAGCCCAGTTATGTTTGTTCTGCATATTCTAATTTGCTTCAGTCATTCAGTTTATTTTGAATTGGTATATTTGAAGTTTTGAACAGGGTTCTGTGATTTGAATGCGTTAGCTTGTAATAGTTCAAAATTCCTTTATTCAAAATTGTCAGCCTGTGAATGATAGTTATGGCTATCTTAATTCTTATGTATTAAATTATGCACAATCTGCTCCAAATTATTTATCCTAGACTCCTAGTTCAGTAACATGCAGCTCAAGAATTGGATAGCTCTTAATCACATAGTTCTGTAACGTCCTTTATTTGTTATATTTTCACCGTGTTAATGTCATGATTTTTAGTTTTTCGGAATTTTTACGGTTTGAAAATCGAACCGAACCATATGAAACTGAAATCGCCCATATTATAAACCGAACCGCACCATTGATGTTTGGTTTGATTTCGATTTTAGGTGCAAACCACACTAAAACTTTCAGGCCAACTCCAACCATAGATCTAAATTTAGATCACCCAATGATCCAAATTTAAGACGGGGTCCAAATCCTGTTCAAATCATGTGATCCAAATATAGATCCAAATTCATTCATCATTATTATATTCATATATTTTGATTTTGGATATTTTGTAAAAGATTAACTAATTTCATTATTAATTATAATAATAAAATCAACAACTAGATAAAGATAAAATCTTACAAAATAATTCGAAAGATATACGGTTCATAAAAATAAGTTAAAAGTATTAAAATATCACATAACCATATTAATTCTCAAAATTAGTATGTTCTTCTCACGAAATACTCAGTTAGTGCGTTTCGAAATTCTAAGATGGATAATCTCGGAGGAATAAGATATGATTTAGCCGTCGATTAACTCCATAATTTAATTTTTGTAGAATTGTATTATCGTTTAATTGTCTATGTTGTATTATTTCGTTTCATGTTTACTGAAATCTTATGTATTTAAAAATTTAATTTATAATTAATCACCATTTAATTATATTCTAATCTTAATTAATTTATTTTAATAACATTAACAAAATCATTAAATAATAAAAGTAATAATATTTTAATGTTTAAAAGATTTGGATTAGTGAATAGTAGTGATCCAAATTTGAACCAGTAATATCTGCTGATCCAAATTTAAATCACTCTTTAGTTCACGATTAGCGTGATTTGAGTCAAAACTGTCCCAAATTTAGATTTTTGGGTCAACGTTGTGAACGCTGAATCCATGTTTTAGTAATAGTTTATAATTAAACTTATGGTTGAAGTAGCAGAAGTTTGGGTTGGGGGTGGTAGACACCCTGGTCCAAGTTGGTTGAAGAGGGCTAGGCCCTAACTTTTTTATTCAATCATCTATTTTATCAATGAAGCTTTTTCTTTATATAAAAACAGTGAGTAATGATCATATGGCCTTCACTACAAGGTTGATTTATTCGAGGCTGACATGTATCGAAAAAAATAAGTTTAGGCACCGACTGCATGTAATCGTAGTTAAACAGTGTTGATAGAGGAATTTGGTAATCAACAAAGATGAGGTTCATGGCCGGAATCAAGATCTATGATGGTGGTTTTGGTCGCCGGAGTGCGGTGGTTGTGTGTTTTAGGGGGTGGCTGAGATTAGGGTTTTGAGTTGGTCTCACGTGCTCGCAACTCATGATCCCCTAATGTGCCTACGTACCCCTATATTTATAGGGGATCAAGCCGTACGTAGTTCTATTACCAAGACTCCTAGTTTGATCAGGACTAGGCCTCTTGGGGATAAGACCAACCCTGAGGTGGTGACTTATCTCTTAGACGTCCAACGCCTTCAGAGTCCTACTCCAGTTAGAATTAAGCCTTGAGGCCAACTACCTCAGACTCCTAGTCCAAGTACATCACGGATACGGCATCATCCCCACTACGAGAGATGACACTAACCGCTACTTTTCGTAGCATGGAGGAGACATCTTGGTAGAGTCGTGACCAATTCCCTGAGGTGTAGGGCGCGCCCTTCCCCCTTAGTGAAGGTTCTCACTAAGAGGTAAGACAAGTAAGGAGCCAAGTTACACGATCGTCTCAGTCCCCCAATGAGGGCTAACTCACCAGAATACAGGACCCAGACATATGATCGGCCTTCATGTCACCCCTGAGGGCTATCTACAACCGTGATCACCCCAAGCCCCCGCACGAGGACAACCCGGCAGATAGCAGGATTGGGGATTATAGATCACGCCCGGTCGTAACCCGGGAACTACCAGATGAGCCTGATAACTTCCAGATGAGCCTGGCACTAGTCTTCATATCCCTCGGAAGGGTCGTCATATCCCCCAGAGGGGTAGGTCTTCATATCCCTCGGAAGGGTCGTCACTGAGACTCACTCATCCTCACACACAATGATTTTACCTGTGGGCGCGACCCCTGAGGGCGCGCCCTTTGTCTTCGTTGTCTTGTCCCATGAGTCGTCCCAACAACAGGTCAGACCTGTCTTCCAATATCCGAAGGCCGCGCCCAGGGGATCGTCCCGCTAAGGGCGCGCCCTTGGTCTTCATCTTATGGTCCATTTCTTACAAGGACCGCGACCCTCGGTCACCTCCGAAGAGGGCGCGCCCTCCTCCAACACCATGACCAATTTTGGTCGTAACAGGGTGGACGGAGGGTCGGTCGCGTCCTTCCATCAACATTCTCAAGTAAGGCGTCCCTCCTTGTGACTTGGAGGACGCATCCTCTTCACGCAACATCGGCGGATTAGTCACGCCACGGAGGGCTGCGCCCTTCCGTTCAGACTAGTCTCTTCAAGGGTCGGTCGCGTCCTTCCTTTGTATGCAGGAGGGCGCGTCCCGATACCTCATATAGGACTCTTAGTCCAATTCATGTCTTACTTAGTTAAACTAAGTACATACTCGGCCCAACAGGGACCTAGCCAAATTTGGCTATAACAAGTACTCCCCAAATTTTCTTGATATTGGAGATATCAGGGGAATTTTTACTCCATACCACACATCCTCTTCCGAGAGCGCGTCCGCGCATAGAGGCGCGATGTAAGCCACTTCTATTCCTCGACATTTCAAGGTGCAGGCTGTGCACAAGCCTTGCAAGGATACAATGTCGTTGTCTTTAGACATTTAGCCAAGGGGAGCACCGTTCGGCTACTTTTGGCGGATCTTATTATTGCCCAGGTGGCTAAACATGAGGTTGTTGCACCGTCATGATATAAGTAATGAGCAATCTTTATGTAGATAAAAGAAAACAGGGGGCGCGGCCTATCTGTCGTTGACAGTGGCGCAGCTTCGCTTATTCCTTCCAAAGGACACATTTAACACCCGCGCCAATGATCTTCAACGAAAGAAGGGCGTGCCTTCGCGGTGCGAAGGTTTGTGGCTGTTTTTCAGCCTTGGTGTGTCTATGAAGCTTTGGAATAGTAAACATAAGGCGCGACTTACAGAATGGCGCGGCCTTGTTATATCATGACCCCTTTTTAATCTTTTTTAAAGAATCGCGTAAGCAGAGGGCGCGGCCGATGGCGCTGCCTTACTTTCAATATTTCTTTTCTTCCAAGGACTGTATAAGCAGAGGGCGCAGCCTTACTTGTAATGTGGGCTCTTTTAATCTTTTCCAAGGATTAAGTAGAGGGCACGGCCGTTAGCGCAGCCTTACTTTTTCACGCGTGAATCACTTGCTTAAGAAAATCAAGAGAACCACTCCCCAGTCCATACATCATCCCATATGGGGCATCACGAATCTTATCGTGGTTTAAGCAACTCCGGTGCATCACACGGGTCCCAGAGCTCATAGCTCAATGGGGAATTAATAGTATAAACTGTTATCCAGAGCATATCATGGATATGTAAGATCCAGAGCGTATCATGGATGCGCAAGTATAATGTCCAGAGCGTATCATGGATGCGCAAGTATAATGTCCAGAGCGTATCATGGATATGTAAATAATCATAGCATCCAGAATAGATCGTGGATGACATCCAGAGCGTATCATGGATGGTTAAAATTCATAGTACCCAGAGCTGGTCATGGATAATTAGGCAACCTTTGAAAGGTCTTAAGTGTATCACGATCAGAGACCTTGCAAGTATCATGCTACGTTCCTGTAGAACGGAGGGCGCGCCCTCATCAAGATGGACAGCTTCTTTAGCATGTCGGACTTGACCTGCACTCAATCATGAATACGACTTAATAGTGACGGTTAGTGTTACCTCATGACGCGCTCTGTTAGGGGAAGGCGTGTCCTCCCAAATTATCAACCCTGGAAACATGACTTTGGAACTCGGGGTGCGTCCAACTAGGAGGAGGCGCGTCTTTGAAGCATCTCCCTTCTCAACCTTACTATCCTGGGGGCGCGCCCCCATGCGCTTCCTCAAGTGACGAGTACTTCCGAGAGGGCGCGCCCTAGGGAGGGACGTGACCTCTTCAAGACTAGTGAGCTCCTTCCTGAGTATGTTTGTCTTCATACACAATCATATTAAACAATAAATTCATCAGATATACCTGAGGGCGCGCCCTGTCAGAGGGAGGCGCGCAATTCGTTCTCTGACAGAATACCAGTAGGATATGGCGCACGCCTTGCTAGAGGAAGGAGCGACTATTCCTCACGGCGAAGAGGTGTATTCCTCATACAGGTAACACCATATTACCTGCGACTTTATACATGCAGTAGTCTTAGGGAACCAAATACTGAGGGGGTTTAGGATTTACCTGAGGGCGCGCCCGGTCAGGGGAAGGCGAGCACCCTTGTGACTTTTCGAGCTAGGTTCCATCTGAATAGCTCGCCCCCCGTAACTTTCCCCAGAGGCGCGCCCTGGCAAGGGAAGGCGCGACTTCTTCGAAAATGTTAAAGGATGCATCCCTCATGGTGGTGGTCGAACACCACGTTACCTGTAGTTTTCAATGTGCCATACTTCTAGAGAATGCAGTAACGAGGAGGTTTAGAGTAGAGTTTACCTGGAGGCGCGCTCTGTCGGGGGGAGGCGCGCCCTTTGCAACTTTTCAAGGTTCGCTCCATTTGAATAACTCCCCGCTCATAACTTTCCCTTTCATATCATCATCTGCGGTCAGGCATTCACCACGTGCCTCTCGGGAACCTCGAATCATTTGCTTTGGAGAGGGTACGCCCCTTCAGAAAACCTTTTTGGCTTCCAAGGAGGCGATCTCCTTCCCGCAAAGGCTCAAACAACAACAGACTCGTTAGTAATAACATGTGAGAACGTTGTGGGAATCTTACCTGGAAGTGCGCCCTGTCAGGGGGAGGCGCGACTTCTTCGGAGGTGTCAGGGAATGCATTCCTCACGGTGGTAGTCGGTCACCACATCACCTGGAGGTGTACCCTGTCAGGGGGAGGCGCACCCTCTGAACGCGTCAGGTCTCCGAAGATCGCATCCTTCGACGACTCCCCGGTCCAGAAAACCCCGATTGCAAATTAGGCTACTGTTCGCAAAAAACTACACGCAAGCGCACGTGATCACAAGTAATATATTAAGTTCGTTCCCACAGAGACTGGTGAATTAAGAATACGCACCTATGCAACAATGTATGACCAATTTCACTGCTAAGACAATTAACAAGGATTGGTTTCTTTTATACTAATACTAAAATTACTAATCAAATTCAGAATAGGAAAACACATGGGATTCTAACTTCATTATCGAATTCATCTAGAATTGAAATTACTGATTAACATGTGACTGTTGATCCTAATCAGACAACACGAAAGTAATACATGCCAACTCTCGTTGCACACATATCATACCAATCAAAATCCGCAATTAAGACAGAAATCTCATGGACACCAACAAAGCTCAGACCCTATATCTCTATAGCGGTAGTGTAAGCAGAGAGGTTTAATAACAGGTCGTCTATCGTGATTACACAGGGTGATAAAAAATAGTTCAAGTCTACCACAAATTATGTGAAAGACATATGTTTAGCCTATTTGTATTTAAAGAGGTACAACTCAACTCAGATAAGAAAGCTCGGTAAATAGCAAGTCACCGGAATCCGTACGAAGAACGTCAAATGATTTATCGGAATTTTATGTCAGAAGAATTCCAGGATGCTGCTGCACACCACTGAAAGAAGTTCATTAATATGTTCAAGCCTCAGTGCACAAATAATCTTTTGTGGCACGTCCAGGAATTCAGAAGGTATAAAGTTTCTATACTTTATTTATTCAGATGATTCCAATTTATGAAGTTGAACTTACAAGACGAAGACTCGACGAACAAGCCACAGCTTAATTGTTTTAAATGATGAAGAATATTTTATTCAGCTAGATACAGATGAACCAGACAGTACATTTGTGTGTCAGCTACTCGGATTAAATATTCTACGTCAAACAAAGGTGGTAGTTCAATCGACTGACAATTCAAGACGAATTGATTAAAGTTTCAAAGAAGACAGAAGCTCTGCTAAAGAAGGAAAGTGATTAAATATTAAATAGATTATATATATTCATTTCTAATATAATTATATTAGTAGTATATTTTATTTAGTAAATTGATTCACTCTTGAATTAATTTATTTAATGAATATACTCAACTAATTTAATTAAGTGGATTATATTCTATTTATTATTTACTAAACAAATCACTTTAAAGCACTACAATATTAGTTAGACAAACAATTGCTTTGTCTAGCTCCTTTAAAGACACTCCAAGACATTTAAATGCTTTGTCCTACCTTATTTCTCATCACATGCCAAGACAAAGCACATGTACTTTGGAAAAGCAAGCCAAGACTACTCCAAGACAAAGACAAGCCTTGTCTTTCTAAATGCTCCCATCTAATGGAGCAAAGACATGCCATGCCTTGTTTCTCTTTGTCTTACCTTGCTTTCTTTTGTCTTTCCCTTCTTTACTTTATCATGACAAGTACTAAAGTTGTCATGCTTAGCTTTTAGTTGTCTTGCCTTGTCTTGTTTTGTCATGACAAAGCTACTAGTTTGTCCTAGCTTGCCATACTTTGTCATGTCTTGCCTTTAGTTGTCTTACCTTTAGTTGTCTTAGTAGTTCAAATGGTTTTGCCTATAAATATGGCCACCATTCTTCATTTCTAAGTGTTCACTCACTTTGACAAACACAAGCACTTGTAAAAGCTTTCAAGTTTTGCTAAAACTTGCTATTGTTACATCCACAGTTTTACTGTGCTTTGTTACCGGTTGTTTTAATCACTAATCTAGAATATACCATGTCGAATTTATTCTACGAACATTAGTGGACATTAAAACTGAACCAATTTAATTATATAACGACTTCAAACATTGTTATATTAATTAATTAAAATCTGATTAAAAAATTTATATTCTAATCAGATTTATTCCGCGATTATTTTGTGACGATTGTATTCAACCCCCCCTTCTACAATCGCTTCCGGACCTAACAATTGGCATCAGAGCGATTAATACGAATATACCGTGTTAGATCCTATACACACTCTGAAACGTCCAAATAATATTTTATTCGAATTAATTTTATTCCAAAAATTAATTTTAATATTATATTATTTTTCTTTCAATTTCTATATCTCATCCAAACACTATACACTTTCAAATCTTCAAAATGAGTACACAAAAGATCAGTAGCATTAAAATCCCACCGTTCAGCCAGGAACACTTTGGCCTATGGAAAAGGCACATGTTCCTATTCCTCCGAACAGCAAACAGAAAATACATCGGGATTTTGGACAAAGGTGTTACTACTCCGATGAATGTCATATTAGCACACGAAGAGGATGGTGTGTTAATACCTCATCAGGTCATTCCGAAAGAACTTTCTGAGTACACTGATGAAGAAAATGAGCTAATGAATTTAGATGATGCTCTTCAACTAATCTTGGTTGAATCTCTAGACCCTGTCATGTACAATGCTGTTGTGAACTGTACAAATGCAAAACAAATCTGGGATACACTAGAGATCATAAACGAAGGCTCAGAGGAAGTTAGGGAAAACAAGAAAGAGATACTGATGGCTCAGTATGAACAGTTTGGTTCCCATCCTGGTGAAGGGATTTCAGAAGTATTTATCAGACTTAATAATTTGATAAATAATTTAAATCTGAATGGGAAATTCTACGACAAGAAAGAGGTCAACATGAAGTTTCTCTTAACCCTTCCTGAACATCTGGAACACAGAATCACTGCCATCAGGGAAAGCAGAGATCTGAATGAGATTTCTCTGGAAAGACTCTACGGAGTTTTGAAAACTTATGAACTCGAGCAAGTTCAAAGCAAGCAGAGATATGGCTGGGGTAAAACACTTGGGAACTCGAGAGCTTTAATTGTTGAAACACCTCAACTGGAAGAAAAGAAGGATGTTGTTGTTCCTTCTAAAACCATTCAGGAATTTGTTGTGCCTGAGATGGGTCAGACTGTTTCTTCTAGTGGTGATGATGAGTTCTACACAATGGAAGAGTTGGAACAATTAGAAGATCAATCTCTATCACTGTTTGCCAAGAAGTTTGGAAACATGAGATTCAGGAAGAACCCTTCTTACAAATACAAGCCGTTTGCTAACAAGTTTCAAAAGGGAGGTTCTTCATCTTCTTCCAACAAAGGAGGATACAAGACTGGAATGGTTGATCGAAGTAAATTTAAATGTTTCAACTGTGGTGAACCTGGACACTTTGCAACTGAGTGCAAGCAACCCAAGGTTCAAGGAAAGAGAAAAGATTCCTATGATGAGCTGAAGCAGAAGTATGATGCCTTAGTGAAAAAGCATCAGGGTACTTCTGGAAGTCAAAGCTTCAAGAATAAATCATATCTAGCAGAAGGGAAAAGCTGGGATGATACAGATAGTGATGAAGAGGAGCAGCTTGGAAATGTTGCTTTCATGGCTAGATCTGGATCATCTTCACCTCCTCATGCTGGAAGCTCTCTGGTAAATCCTACATGCCCTAAACTTTTTATGCAATTGGGATTAGATAGAGATGATGCTATTAAAAAGATGAAAGCTGCCAATCTTAAAATTGATACTTTAGTCTTAGAAATTCATGCTTATAAGATGAACGAGATGAAAGTATTAAAACCTAAAATAGAACAGTTGACTATGGATTTAGGATTACAATGTGCTAAAGTCAAAGTTCTAGAGAAAGGTGAGATTGCTTTAAGACTTCAGCTAGACGAAGAAAAAGTGAAATGTAAAGCCTTTAAGGATGCCTCCATGATAGTCAAAGAACTTAATGATAAACAAGAGATCAAGAGAACTGTTGGAATAGGTTTTGACTATAACAAATCTGTAGGTAAGGCTAGTAACATTACTCCCTTTAAGAAGAGTGCTGAGGAGAGAGGAATTCCTTTTGTTCTGAAAGATTCCCCCCATCCTTTGTTTAAATCCTCAGTAGCTGAACCTCTGTTAGAAACTCCTGTTGTCATTAAATATGAACTCAAACAGGAAGACCTTAAAATGAAAGAGAGTAATGAGAAGAGAGATGAGAGTTTGACAAACCTGAAACCAATCAAAGTGAAAGGCAATGTTAGGTTGCCTAAAGCTGGTTTAGGTGTCAACTCTGAGAGAACTAAGTTCAACAAGCCTAATAATTTTGTGAACAGTAAGAACAGAAACAATAGATGCCATTCTACTGAGAACTTTAAATCTGTTAACAATGTTAGAGTAGAATCTATTGATGTTCCTACTACTATGACTGATACTCCTATTGTTCCTGCTTTTGATGCATGTCATAAATCTTGTAGTATTGATAATTGTATGACTTGTGCTTTCAATTTGATGTCTGCTTATTTTAAAAATTTGCATGCTAAAAATGAAAACACATCACCTAGACAACTATCCAGATTCTGATTCAGATGTTGATATGCCACCTGAGGTTGCAACAGGAGATGACAACAATGATGGTGGTGATCCAGGCAATGGTGGAGGAAATGGTGGAAACACTGGAGATTCCACTAATGCTGGTGGTGGATCATCAAGTCAACCTGGCAACAACTCAGGGGGAGCTGGTGGATCAACTAGTCACACATTTCAGCTTAATGATAATACTGCTGAATCATCAAGGACACATCTTCCAAGGGAAAGGATTTGGAGCAGAGATCATCCCTTTGATTTAATTATTGGTGATCCTGATGCTGGTGTCAAGACTAGAAGTGCTACGACAAATGAATGCCTATTCTCAGGGTTTCTATCTCAACTAGAACCAAAGAAAATAGAAGAAGCACTTGCTGATCCTGATTGGGTTCTTGCCATGCAAGAAGAACTCAATCAATTTGAGAGACAAGAAGTCTGGGCCCTGGTTCCAAGACCAAAAGGAAAATCTACCATTGGAGCTAGATGGGTCTTCCGTAACAAGTTAGATGGTGATGGCATTGTTGTGAGAAACAAAGCCAGACTGGTTGCAAAAGGTTATTCACAAGAAGAGGGAATTGATTATGATGAAACCTATGCTCCAGTTGCTCGTCTTGAAGCCATCAGAATATTTCTTGCATTTGCTGCACACTCCAACTTCAAGGTTTATCAGATGGATGTGAAAAGTGCATTTCTGAATGGAAAGCTAGAAGAAGAAGTATATCTGGAACAACCTCCTGGCTTTGAAAACCCAGAATTTGCTGATTTTGTTTACTTCCTATTCAAAGCTGTCTATGGACTCAAGCAGTCACCAAGGACATGGTATGACACCCTCTCTGAGTTTTTAATTGAAAACAATTTTACTAGAGGTGTCATAGACAAAACTCTCTTTTACAAATTGCATGATAAGGATATGATATTGGTACAAATATATGTTGATGATATTATATTTGGTTCTACTAACGATAACTTGTGCAAGAGATTTGCTAAGTTGATGCAGAGTAACTATGAGATGAGTATGATGGGTGAGCTGTCCTACTTCCTTGGTCTTCAAGTAAGCCAAAAGGAAGATGGAATATTCATTTGCCAATCCAAATATGTCAAAGATCTTCTTCGTAAGTACAATCTAGAAGACTCTACACCGGCAAAGACACCCATGGCCACTGCCACAAAGCTTGACCAGGATAAATCTGGTAAGAAAGTTGATATCACAAGCTATCGAGGTATGATTGGCTCTTTACTTTATCTCACTGCAAGTAGACCAGATATCATGTTTGCAACATGTTTGTGTGCTAGGTTCCAAGCTGATCCTAAGGAATCACATCTTATAGCCGTCAAAAGAATCTTTAGATATCTTAAGGGTACACCTGGTTTAGGTATTTGGTACCCTAAGAATACTGGTTTTGACTTAACCGGCTATACAGATTCTGATTATGCAGGATGCAGGATTGATAGGAAGAGTACGTCTGGAAGCTGTCAATTTCTAGGACGTCGGTTGGTTTCCTGGTATAGCAAGAAGCAGCACTCCGTGTCTACTTCTACTGCTGAAGCTGAGTATATAGCTGCTGGAAGCTGCTGTGCTCAGATCTTGTGGATCAAGAACCAACTGAATGATTATGGTGTTGTAGTAAACAAAATTCCCATATTTTGTGATAATACAAGTGCCATAGCCATTTCCAACAATCCGGTTCAACATTCAAGAACCAAGCACATTGATATCAGGTATCATTTCATTCGAGAACATGTCATGAATGGTACAGTGGTGTTACATTTTGTACCCACGACTGAGCAAATTGCTGACATCTTCACTAAACCACTTGATGAATCCACTTTCTCTAAGTTGGTTTGTGAGCTAGGGATGTTAAATATGACATAGTTCTCACTGTATATATGTTTCATATGCTTTATATATATATATTTATATATATTTTTGTGAATTTTCTGTGTAATTATATTTGTGTTATTAGATTTTATATGATAACCTGTAAATTATTTGATAGTATTTGTGTAATTATGCCTGTTTGTATATTAGTCGTTAATTTTCTAAATGCTTGCGTACTCCCCTGTATTATTTTCTAAGCATCTAGATAATTATTTGTAATTATTTTATATTTTTCAAAATTAATTAAGTACGAATATTAGAATTTAAGTTAATTCATTTTATTGAATTAGATTTAAGTTCACAAATATTTATATTTAATTAAAGTTGGAATTTGCAAAATATTTGTGTAATTATATATTATTGTTTTTATTTTAGTATCTATTTATTAAAACGTTTTATCTTTAATTTGTTTTTTAAAACAAAAAAATGGAAAACACAAAAACACATTTATATATACAGTATCTCGTTTGATTAGTTTTTGGCCAGGTAAATCAACTAGTTTACTTGTCTTACGAGTAGGCCTAGTTCATTTCCTTAGTTACACGCAGCTTGCTCTCACTCGTTTAAGACAATATACACAATGGTCTTGACAAACTCCGTACTCCTCACAGTTCACGCGCGCTACTATTTTAACCTCTAAGACAAACTTTTTCTTTGTCTTACTACTTCACACGCGCACTCGTTTATAAATATTAACCGACTCGTACGACAAATACACCCATTGTCGTCCCGAGCCCCTCAAACCAAATCCACCCAGTCTTTTGTTTATTTTGTCTTGCCCGTTCATATCGTACTCACTTTGTCTTACTCGAGTTAAATCTTCCCACACACAACTCCCCTGTATACTATTCGTTTGTCTTATCAATTTACAAAACCCTCTTCACGACTTAACCACACTTTGTCTTGCTCACCTTTGTTTCGCCTTCTCCACACCACCGCACACACTCGATCATTACCAACACACGCAATCCCTCTGGTTTTCAAGTTTCTCCAGAAAAACTTGCTGGGTTCTTCGATTTCAGGCGTAAAGCTTGCTGGGTTTGGTGTTTATAGCCCCGATTTCAGTCGACACTCTGTCCGTCTCTCGCGAAATCTCGTGCTTGCTTAACTGGTTTTGATCGAGTCTGATACTCGAGTTATGCTGCTGGGTTCATCGAGTTTTTCGCTTCGTTTTTGGGTGTTTTTGCATTGAGTCTGCTCGTCGTTTTCTGGGTTTAATCTACTGTGATTTGAGCGCCGAAATCGAACCCTGTTCTTGCTCTTTTCTAATCGATTTGTCCAGTTGGTAGTGTTCATCTCGATATTACGGACTAAGTTTGCTGGTTTTACTGCGTTTTTGCTTAAGAAATCCGTTCGCCTGCTTGTGTTTTGATTTTGATCGATTTGGGGCTGTCGGGTTGGTTTTGGGAATTAGGGTTCCTGGAGTTTAATCGGTGATATAAGGTGTTAAGGCTGCGTTTGGGGTGCTGGTGTTTGTATGTTAATTGGTTTTTAATCTTAAGGCTGCGTTTGGTTGTTTGAGATTAATTTGGGTATTTATCTTAAGGCCTTGTTTGGATTGTGAATTATTTGGTGTTAGTGGAGCTAAGATCGCGTTTGGCTTAGTTGGAGTTATTTGGACTTAACACCGTGTTTGGCCTTGGTGATTATTGGATTAATTGATTTTGGACCATTCACTAATTAATTAAGTTTTAATTCGAGTTTATCCTATTAATTCGAATTATTAATTAATTAATTAATTGTCCATTAATTATTAATTGAAATTTGCGAGATATTTGAGAATTATCATTTTATTTGAAAAATTCTCGCTTAATTCAATTTTTAATTATAAAAATGAATGGTCAATTCAAAATTATGGAGACTAACTATTATGGATACTTGGATCCCGATTCTTGCTCGCTTCGCTTCAGGCCGTGGATTCGTTTTCTGAATGAACAGTGTTTAGCCAGCACTGCCATTACTGCCTCTGCAGACATTCAAGTGCAACCCCTCTATGACTTTTATTCCACTGCAGTTAATTCAACTACTTTGGACAATTACAAGATCATTGGTGAAATTAGAGGAGGGAAGCAAATCACAATTACTACGGATGATGTGAACAGAATACTTGGATTCCCGAGGAATAATTTTGCTGAGGTTCCGTCTGACCATGAGTTAATTCACTTCTTTCAGACAATCCACTACCAAGGGGAAATCCAGCTGTCAAAAATGTCTAAGGGCAACCTAAGAGCTGAGTGGGATGTGTACTTTGATACTTTTGCGAAAGTATTTGCTCCCACTGACCGGAGAAATTTTGGTAATATATCTTCCCTTCTACAGGTCTTTGGATTCTGTTGTGCTCATAATCGTCCTATCAATTTTGGGGAGATTCTTATGAAGGTTATTATCAACAAGCTTGGTCCCGTAATGAATCGGAATGTGCAAAACAATGCCAAAGTTGACTGCTTCTATCCAAGGTTCTTTATGTTGTTTTTGAATGACAAGATGTCTCCAGAAGACAAGATCTTCTACATGAACTCACCAGTGGCTCCTACATCTAAGTCTTGTACTAAGCTGATGACCAGACTTACTGCTGCAAAGAAACATAATCGGGTTCCTCTCACTGTCACTCCTTTCATGCTGGAACAGTTCAATGCACAGTTACAGCCATATCAGCTACAAGTGGCACCACCTCCTCAACCACTGCAACAACTTCAACCAGGAGAACCACTTCCACCATTTCAACATCAACAAGAACAACCTCAACAACAACCAGAACCAGAACAAGAGATGCAACAACAACATCACATTCCACCACTTCTTCTCATCCAAGACTACCAATCCTCTAGCCAATCCTCACACTACTCTCCATACCAATCTCCTCACCAATCACCTCTACATCACCCTTCACCACCACCTGAAACAGAACCACCTCAACACAACTTCTTCCCTGTACAACAATCATCTATCTTTCCATCACAATCTGAACCTACACCCTCAAATGTCCAAACACAATACTTCCCCCAAACACAATCAACCTCTCAGCCACTGCCAGCTGATTCTGACATCGATATTGAGCTACAGAACTTTCGTGACGACTTACAGGTAGCTGAGGTACTTTCTAACTTGTCATCTAATTTTACTGTTGATGTATCAGATTATGATTGTGAAATTGGTTTTGTGTGTCAGACTGCCAGCATTGAACCTGAAAACACCCAGGTTCATAACCCAGCTGATGAATTCTTTTCAACCTCTGGTTCTTCGTCAAACACTTCTACCAACACTACTACACCTGTTGTTAAGAAGGTAGCCCGGAAACGGAGTGGGAGTGCTATGATTCGTGAACCCGCAGCTCTGTCTCACAAGAAGCTAAGGGTGGATGAACCTGAGACAACTGCAGCCGCATCCATTTCCTCCCAAAAGGATTTGGATACTGAAATGGTAAATATACAGTCTCTAGATTCATTCTCTCAACAGGATGCGTTTATTGAAATTTGCCGTCCTACCGCGGTACCCTGTAAAGAGTCAAGCACATCACTAGCACTCACGCTAGTAAACACTCAACCTGATCCTTTTGTTACTACACTTAATGAGTGCACAGATTTTCAAAACATGTTTAATGAAAACTTTTCTGATCACTCTTTCTTTATTGATTAGGGACTACTTGGCAGCTTGCAAGTACATCTGCCTTCACAGGCATCGGAAGGACAATTTGTTCCTTCACTACCTATAGTTCCATCTCAGGGAACTTTGGTAGTTTATACAGGTACTGGTGACGGTGTGATAAACACGAGTGAAGAAAGGCAAACACCGAGCGAAACACATGCACGTGAGAATAGAGATCATTCTTCGAGTGTTCGTGAGGTGAGTGCACACACCAACACGGATCTGTTACAGGAACAAATGGCTGCCCTGAGAGCTGAATGTGAAAGACTTCTTGCTGAAAATGCTAAGTTGAAGAGTGGAGAGCTAGTCACTCTACAGAAGCAAGTTGCTGATACTTCCTACACTTCTCTGCAAAGGAAAATGGACGAACATGTCAAGGGTATTTACTCTCGGATTGACAAGAATCATGAGCTCTGTATGTCAAAACTTCATAGCGTGGAGCAAACATTGGCCCAGGTTGTTGAATTTTTGAACATTCCTAAGTCTACAGCTCAGTCAACTCCAGAGGATCCCTCAACTAAGGGGGAGAAGGATAAGGACAAAGATCAGGAGGATAAGGGTGGAGCAAGCAAAGGGAAAGAAAGTTCAAAGGACTCTTCTGAAGCAGCTAAACATGACAAGTCTAAAGGCAAAATGCCTGCATCTGATGACATCTTCTCTAATCAAGATTATGATAACATTCCTGATGATGTTGCTGATGATGATGCATTTGATGCTGCCTACTTCCAAGCTGAAGAAGAAGGTCAGTTTGAGGAAAGATTTTTATTCACCGAGCAAGAGCCTATTGACCCTGAGCACTTGGAAAGGGTTCAAAAGTTTAAAGCTGAACATGAAGCTAGCAAGGCAAAGCTTCGTGAACTACAAAGACTGGTGGATGAAAAGAAGATTACTGATGAGCATATCAAGTTGGAGAAACAGAAACTTTGGGATGCTGCTTGTAAGCAGAAGAAAGAAGATATTGCTCGGAAAGTTGGAGAAAGCTGGGACATCGCAAGGAGGATCTTCTCTGGACCTCAAAGGGAACCTTTTCAAGATAAAAAGTTCAAATCATTCATATATGATTTAAGAGAGGTAAACCCTAACGAGGATATGTTTATGCGTGCCTTTGCTTTTGAATTAGATTATATAACTGTTGGCGTCAGGAATCTCCTCGATCAATGGGAGATTATCATTTCTACTCATAGAAACGGGACATTCAGAGTTTCAGTTGATTCGTTCAAGTTGTTATCTCTTACTGAAATCTGGGTGGCTCGTAACAAGATCCGACGCAGTTCGAATCTGAATGAACTCCTTCGTGACCGACTTATGGAATATGCTGTTCATAATAGTCCACAAGTCGTCAGAAACCCATACTGTGTAAAGTTCATTCACGAGAGCAAGTTTGGAACCTTCTACTTGGACCATCGACATCTTCAGAAATATGGTGTTAATCAGATGGTTCTTGTATCTACTCTTCTGCGTACCAAGGGCTTCGCTTCGAAAGCCAAAGCTGATGCTGATGCTGAGATTGTGGCTTACTGCACAAAGAGAAAGGTACATCACTACTTCAGAAAGATGAAGTATATCAACCCAACTCAGCCCTCAGACTTTATAGAAGACCCTGTGGATACAGAAGTTCAGTTCCAGCTGTCCTTGGCTCGAGAACGAAAGAAGCGTGGTGAATCCACCATATCTGAAGAGCCTACTCAGGATGAGCCGTCTACTCCTATTATTCATGTGTCAGATATTGAAGAAGGAGAAGTCACTCGCTCTGAGTGAAATAGATTGACTAGGATATTTGTAAGATATGTTCATAAGAACATCCTTTTGTAATCTATAATTATTCTGGTTCATGTTTAATTTAATACCAGAAACTTTTGCTATTTACATTCGTATGTTTAATCCTTTGTCTTATCTGTTAGTTGAGTTATCCTCTAGGAAATTTGCCTGTTATGTTAACAAACAAATAGGGGGAGATTGAAAGACATATGTTTAGCCTATTTGTATTTAAAGAGGTACAACTCAACTCAGATAAGAAAGCTCGGTAAATAGCAAGTCACCGGAATCCGTACGAAGAACGTCAAATGATTTATCGGAATTTTATGTCAGAAGAATTCCAGGATGCTGCTGCACACCACTGAAAGAAGTTCATTAATATGTTCAAGCCTCAGTGCACAAATAATCTTTTGTGGCACGTCCAGGAATTCAGAAGGTATAAAGTTTCTATACTTTATTTATTCAGATGATTCCAATTTATGAAGTTGAACTTACAAGACGAAGACTCGACGAACAAGCCACAGCTTAATTGTTTTAAATGATGAAGAATATTTTATTCAGCTAGATACAGATGAACCAGACAGTACATTTGTGTGTCAGCTACTCGGATTAAATATTCTACGTCAAACAAAGGTGGTAGTTCAATCGACTGACAATTCAAGACGAATTGATTAAAGTTTCAAAGAAGACAGAAGCTCTGCTAAAGAAGGAAAGTGATTAAATATTAAATAGATTATATATATTCATTTCTAATATAATTATATTAGTAGTATATTTTATTTAGTAAATTGATTCACTCTTGAATTAATTTATTTAATGAATATACTCAACTAATTTAATTAAGTGGATTATATTCTATTTATTATTTACTAAACAAATCACTTTAAAGCACTACAATATTAGTTAGACAAACAATTGCTTTGTCTAGCTCCTTTAAAGACACTCCAAGACATTTAAATGCTTTGTCCTACCTTATTTCTCATCACATGCCAAGACAAAGCACATGTACTTTGGAAAAGCAAGCCAAGACTACTCCAAGACAAAGACAAGCCTTGTCTTTCTAAATGCTCCCATCTAATGGAGCAAAGACATGCCATGCCTTGTTTCTCTTTGTCTTACCTTGCTTTCTTTTGTCTTTCCCTTCTTTACTTTATCATGACAAGTACTAAAGTTGTCATGCTTAGCTTTTAGTTGTCTTGCCTTGTCTTGTTTTGTCATGACAAAGCTACTAGTTTGTCCTAGCTTGCCATACTTTGTCATGTCTTGCCTTTAGTTGTCTTACCTTTAGTTGTCTTAGTAGTTCAAATGGTTTTGCCTATAAATATGGCCACCATTCTTCATTTCTAAGTGTTCACTCACTTTGACAAACACAAGCACTTGTAAAAGCTTTCAAGTTTTGCTAAAACTTGCTATTGTTACATCCACAGTTTTACTGTGCTTTGTTACCGGTTGTTTTAATCACTAATCTAGAATATACCATGTCGAATTTATTCTACGAACATTAGTGGACATTAAAACTGAACCAATTTAATTATATAACGACTTCAAACATTGTTATATTAATTAATTAAAATCTGATTAAAAAATTTATATTCTAATCAGATTTATTCCGCGATTATTTTGTGACGATTGTATTCAACCCCCCCTTCTACAATCGCTTCCGGACCTAACATTATGTTTCATTCACATAATCCTATGTTTACATGGCATGGTTCTAAATTCAATCATCCACTCTCGCTTCAGAAAGAATTAACAAACAACTTAGAAGTTAGCTACGCTTCTAAGAAGAATAAGCACGGCTCATGCAAAGAAATCAACGTACGTCACACACTCAAACAAGTAATATTCTTCGCTAGACTACATCGATAAATTCATTAGAATCCCATGAAGGCGGTTAGTTCATAATCGAACTAATCGACATCATGGGTTCTAATGAAAACATGATAAATAAAAGACAAGAATTAAATGGAATAAAAATGCTTGAATTGAATATAATAAGGATCACACGTTACAGATTTGATGTTCACGATCTTGCTCGAAACTGTCACTTCCTCGCAAAGAACGATCTAATACAAACTGATAATGTGTTTGATTACAAGAAAAAACTAAACTATGAAATTGTTCCGATATTCTAACTACTATATGGCTAGGGTTTTTA
This sequence comes from Daucus carota subsp. sativus, assembly GCF_001625215.2. NCBI lineage: Eukaryota > Viridiplantae > Streptophyta > Magnoliopsida > Apiales > Apiaceae > Daucus > Daucus carota. The sequence continues at coordinate 37,063,807 of NC_030383.2, forward strand.
CACACGAGAAATAAAATGCATTGACTAAGTCAACCGGGCCTCGGCCGCTGCGAAAATCCATCAGAAAAGCTGTAAAAATCGGCCCGGGAAGTTTCTGTGGGGCGCCACCGCGCTACTCTAGCGCGGGCGCGCTAGATGTAGCAGACTGTAGCGCGGGCGCGCTACAGGTTAGCGCGGTGGCGCTAGTGTCTGTGATGGCACTCCCGTTTCTTCGTTTCTCGCTCGTTCTCGCGTGCATGTCCTTCCTCGCTTCTAGTACCACTTCCGTAGGTGATCACGGTTGCATTTAGCATATGCAACAAGCCCTTTAAACCCCTAGATAGCTCTAGTGGACGAGTGTGCTCTCGTGAGGGTTTGTAGAAGATATACCCACAAAATCCCAAGTCGCGGTGAATCCACAATTCTCTATTCTTGCAATTAATGCACCAAAACCAACCTAAAATGATAGAAAATCACTTCATCACCTCAACTCGTGACCTGCACAGAAAAACAATAAAAACACATCAAAAGACACTAAACACTTAAGTACAACCAACCAATTTAAGTGGAAATGAAGGCCTATAAGTGTGTATAAATACCACTTATCACACCCCCAAACTTAAACTGATGCTTGTCCTCAAGCGTCAACGACACTAACAATACTACAATGCGATGCATGAATGCAACTACGTGATGAATGAGTGAACTATGAAGTAATTGCCTTGCCAATTATAATACCTCAGATTGTGCTAATGTTCTCGAATTTCATCTCTCTCGCTACCAAGCCAATTACTCTTCTATTTACAAGTGTGGAGTGCCAGTGTGTGCAAGCATGCTCTTTTATTGAGACAAGACAAAAACTACTACTCCCACAGAATCCCAATCAAGAATCGTAAAAGTTTAAAACTAACACCCCGTCACTCAAGTCCAACTAAAAGCCAAGGTCCCAAAGAATGTCCACACCCTTCTATTTTATTCACTATATATATATATATATTTTTTTTTTTTTCTTTTTTATTGGTGATTAATTGCTCGGTCTAAGGTCGGAGCGCTTCGCAGTGTAAATGCGTTACGAACACCACAAGACTTCACACACCAATTATTCACTTTATTCTAGTGGTTTATTTAACTGTGCAATGGTTGAGATCCCTAAAGATTTATGCACTAGTACCCATGTAGCGAGCGTTGGGTCAACAATCCCAAACCACGAAGGGCTTTAGGTTGTTAGGCACAAAGTCCCCTCAGACTTAATTACTCGAGTACTAATGAGCTCAACCTAGTTAATTCTACCACTTATTTTTTTTTTAGTGAATTTATTTACTACTATTTTTTTTTCTTTTTTTTTTTTTTTGAAAGGTATATCTACTCTTCAGTTCCCCCAAACTTAAGATTTACAGACCTAAGCTGAAGGGTGTTCAATTCAATCCTAGAATTCATGGAATTTCGTCTAAATCCTATCTCAAGAACATATGTGAATTACAATTTCCAACACAAGCAATTTCCAAGTACTAACCTAGCATTGCAATTGAAACTACTAATCAAGAACTACGCACATAATTCATCATAGGCAATTAACTTGGCTTAACTTCATAATTCATGCAAATGCTCGTGATACTAACTACGACAATTACCACTAAACATGTAAAATAAAGAAAATATGGGAAATTTAGAAAGAAAACGTGAAAATAATCAAAGCAAAATAAATAAATAAAAAAAAAAAACGTGAACTACATGAACTAACTAACACATGCAAATAATAATAAAAAAAAAAAAACTATCTAATAATATGCTCTTCCTTAGATTACCACCCCCAAACTTAAAATTTTCAATGTCCCCATTGAAAGTGATAAAAAGGCTAGAGCGCCCACATACCTACTCGGAGTCCGAGTCCTCGCCCTCCTCTGCTGGAGGTGAATCAGGCGGAGGATACTGCATCCCTGCTCCGAATACTGGCCACTGAACTGTGACCCCCTGTGCCTGGAAAGCACTACCTAGAGCCTGTGTCAAGTCAAAAGCAAACCTCTGGTGGATGTCATGCATGGTATCCATCCGTCTCGCTAGGCGGCGATAATGAGCATCTCCCATCGGTTCGGAGCTCCTCTCCGTCTGTGAAGTACCAGCTCCAGAAGCTCTAGGCTGCTCCCTCCTCACAAATGCTGGACGTCCCCCTGGAACCTCATCATATAAGTACCCGAGGCCTCGAGGGTGGGGCACTCCTCCATCCCACTCCGTCATCCGACTGATCGCCGAATGATCAATAGGTGTCCCTGGCAACTGCAATTGCTCGTTGGATGGCCAACGAACACCGCTCGATCGACAGAGCTTCGTCACAATTGTGCCATATGGAATGGCACCAGTGGTTCCTCCCTTCAAGAACCTCAGCATCCCCTGATGAATAACATGTCCCAGATCAATGTACTTGCCCGAGACAATCCCAAAGAGCAGAATAGCTCTCTCCACTGTCACCTCATGCCCATGTGAAGATGGCATGATGTTAGCACAGATGAAGGCGTTCCACGCCTTCGCATACCGGTTCAACGCGGCTGCAGGAAAAGATACATGTGCCGGCAGAGGAGGTGCAGTCATCTTCCAATGCGTGTCCGGTACACACATGTCATAAACCAACCTCTCAAGATCCACCGGATCGTCATCAAAACGGCGTTTGGCACGCCCAATCCTCTCAACCACCCAATCTTCTTCATTACGGCGCCTGGCACGCCCCCCAATAACTCGGCGGATCGCCTCCGCACTATAATCAACTCGGATTCCCCGTACCACAGTGAATCCATCTCGATTCTCCTTGGCATTAGCATAAAACTCCCGAATAATAGCCAAGGGAACCGCCTCCGGAGCCTCGCAAAAAGACTCCCAACCCCGCTCTTGAACCATGTTCAAAAGCTCACCATCTTCCGCCGTGGGTAAGAATCCCCTCTCCTTAACTAACGACTTATTCATAAGCCGTTGAAACTCGGTTCGCGCACCATCCGAGGTGAACTCAACCTCACCCATCGAAGAAGAATCGCTAGATGTAGGGGCTTGTGAGCTAGTTCCTTGTGATCTACGGGCTCGTTTGGGTGCCATTGGTAAGGATTTAGAGTTGCAAGAGGTTTATGTGTAGTGGGTTTGAGAGATTGGATGAAGGTTGTGTGTATGGATGTGTATATATAATTAGGGTTAAAGAATTATAATGGGATTTGGAGATGGGTTTTGTGTTTATATAAGGATTGGAGAGTTGAGTTAGGGTTTTATAAGATGTATTTCGGGCTAGGCATGCAAAATTAGGATTGTGGGCTTTTAAAAACGAAAAAAAAAAAAAAAAATAATTTTTGGGAGAAAAATCGCCAGCCTCTGCAGTCAGTAGCGCGGCCGCGCTAAGTGTAGCGCGGGCGCGCTGTGTAACTTAGCGCGGGCGCGCTGACACTAGCGCGGGCGCGCTAGTGTCTGACCCCGAAGGCTGAATTTTTCGATTTTTGTGTTTTTGAGGTTTACAATGGTACAATGTGGTTCCAATGTGTGGGTTGCCTCCCACGAAGCGCTTGTTTAACGTCGTTAGCTCGACGTGAAGTCCAGAATTAATCCGATTCCGACGAAGTATCCTGTGGAGGATACCTCGTTCCATAACCAAACGAATCCCAATTAATATTAACATCTAGTGCCAAGAATGCTTCAGCCAGAGAGTCTGTTAATATATCAGCAAAACGACCAATTCGTTCTTCCACTGCGTCAATACGCCTGATTATCCTTCGGTACTGTGCTTCATTCAATGTTGAATCAGCAGATGTTTGAATTACGGATTGGTTACTTGCATTGTCCGAGAGTAGAGGACAAGTGTCTCCACATGCATTAAAATTTGAGTCTGAGTGAGCTCTAATTCTGTGCCAATTAGTCATCTGATTTTCCTGAGTGACTTCGACCGCTTCATCATTATCTGATTCTTCCTCTTTTGGAATTTTCCACTTTAGGTCTCTGTGCTCAGCAGCAGTCAGGTTCTCTATCAGTTCGTACGCATCATTGAAGCTTTTACTCCACAAGCTTCCTCCAGCTGCCACATCTAACTCTGCTCTACATTGATCATTAAGACCCCTGTAGAAATAATGAATTGCCATTCCAGGAGGCATACCATCTTCATCGAGATTTTCGAGAATCTTCTTGAATCGGTCCCAAGCTAAACAAAGATATTCTCCCGAGAATTGAGAGAATTTACTTTCGGTGTTTCTGATAGCTGATACTTTAATTAGAGGATAAAACCTGGTACAGAATATTTTCTCCAACTGGTTCCAGCTATTAGTAGTGCTTGCCGAGAGAGTTAGAAACCACGATCGTGCTACATCACGTAGCGTGAATGGAAAGAGTCTCAGCTTCACCAGATCCTTAGGTCCGATATTGGAATCCAATGCAGTAATGAATTTCTCGAATTTCCTTAGATGCAGATTTGGGTCTTCGAGAACAGAACCCCCGAATTGAATAGTATCTTGCAGCTTAAGAATGATTGATGGCTTGATGCGAATACCACTGGCTGATATCGCTGGTTCAATTGTGTCAGCCTGATTATCATCGATTTTCAAACGAGAAAATTCACGGGACGCCTCACCAACTGCTGTCCTAGCATAATCCATTGTTTCAGAATCAGAAGAAAAAGATGACTTCATTGCTTCTTACGGGGTTGAGAACTCGTTAATATAAACGCGATCCTCGTACCTGAAATAAAGAAAAGAAGAAAAGTGAGAAGAGAATAGAATCCTAGTCAGTGAATTTTAATGCACACTGATGACAAGTACATAAACTAATTAATTAACACCGAGTCCCCGGCAGCGGCGCCAAAAACTTGTTCGGTGAAATCTACACGCAAGCGCACGTGATCACAAGTAATATATTAAGTTCGTTCCCACAGAGACTGGTGAATTAAGAATACGCACCTATGCAACAATGTATGACCAATTTCACTGCTAAGACAATTAACAAGGATTGGTTTCTTTTATACTAATACTAAAATTACTAATCAAATTCAGAATAGGAAAACACATGGGATTCTAACTTCATTATCGAATTCATCTAGAATTGAAATTACTGATTAACATGTGACTGTTGATCCTAATCAGACAACACGAAAGTAATACATGCCAACTCTCGTTGCACACATATCATACCAATCAAAATCCGCAATTAAGACAGAAATCTCATGGACACCAACAAAGCTCAGACCCTATATCTCTATAGCGGTAGTGTAAGCAGAGAGGTTTAATAACAGGTCGTCTATCGTGATTACACAGGGTGATAAAAAATAGTTCAAGTCTACCACAAATTATGTTTCATTCACATAATCCTATGTTTACATGGCATGGTTCTAAATTCAATCATCCACTCTCGCTTCAGAAAGAATTAACAAACAACTTAGAAGTTAGCTACGCTTCTAAGAAGAATAAGCACGGCTCATGCAAAGAAATCAACGTACGTCACACACTCAAACAAGTAATATTCTTCGCTAGACTACATCGATAAATTCATTAGAATCCCATGAAGGCGGTTAGTTCATAATCGAACTAATCGACATCATGGGTTCTAATGAAAACATGATAAATAAAAGACAAGAATTAAATGGAATAAAAATGCTTGAATTGAATATAATAAGGATCACACGTTACAGATTTGATGTTCACGATCTTGCTCGAAACTGTCACTTCCTCGCAAAGAACGATCTAATACAAACTGATAATGTGTTTGATTACAAGAAAAAACTAAACTATGAAATTGTTCCGATATTCTAACTACTATATGGCTAGGGTTTTTACACACGAGAAATAAAATGCATTGACTAAGTCAACCGGGCCTCGGCCGCTGCGAAAATCCATCAGAAAAGCTGTAAAAATCGGCCCGGGAAGTTTCTGTGGGGCGCCACCGCGCTACTCTAGCGCGGGCGCGCTAGATGTAGCAGACTGTAGCGCGGGCGCGCTACAGGTTAGCGCGGTGGCGCTAGTGTCTGTGATGGCACTCCCGTTTCTTCGTTTCTCGCTCGTTCTCGCGTGCATGTCCTTCCTCGCTTCTAGTACCACTTCCGTAGGTGATCACGGTTGCATTTAGCATATGCAACAAGCCCTTTAAACCCCTAGATAGCTCTAGTGGACGAGTGTGCTCTCGTGAGGGTTTGTAGAAGATATACCCACAAAATCCCAAGTCGCGGTGAATCCACAATTCTCTATTCTTGCAATTAATGCACCAAAACCAACCTAAAATGATAGAAAATCACTTCATCACCTCAACTCGTGACCTGCACAGAAAAACAATAAAAACACATCAAAAGACACTAAACACTTAAGTACAACCAACCAATTTAAGTGGAAATGAAGGCCTATAAGTGTGTATAAATACCACTTATCAGCTACCTCCTAGAATTTCGTTGAAGATCATCCTCCGCCGAACCCTTGGTGGAGATTTCATCGTTTTGTGGAGAGGTAGATGAATGTCTCCTCTTCTCTTGTGCTCTAGTCATCGCCCTGCCGGAAAACGCTCCTCCTCTATGTGCAAATCTCCGTCGTGTGACATCTCTTCCTCCTAAGATGAAGATCTTGAATAGCCCCTCCTTCTAGCGCCAATTTGTTGATAGAGGAATTTGGTAATCAACAAAGATGAGGTTCATGGCCGGAATCAAGATCTATGATGGTGGTTTTGGTCGCCGGAGTGCGGTGGTTGTGTGTTTTAGGGGGTGGCTGAGATTAGGGTTTTGAGTTGGTCTCACGTGCTCGCAACTCATGATCCCCTAATGTGCCTACGTACCCCTATATTTATAGGGGATCAAGCCGTACGTAGTTCTATTACCAAGACTCCTAGTTTGATCAGGACTAGGCCTCTTGGGGATAAGACCAACCCTGAGGTGGTGACTTATCTCTTAGACGTCCAACGCCTTCAGAGTCCTACTCCAGTTAGAATTAAGCCTTGAGGCCAACTACCTCAGACTCCTAGTCCAAGTACATCACGGATACGGCATCATCCCCACTACGAGAGATGACACTAACCGCTACTTTTCGTAGCATGGAGGAGACATCTTGGTAGAGTCGTGACCAATTCCCTGAGGTGTAGGGCGCGCCCTTCCCCCTTAGTGAAGGTTCTCACTAAGAGGTAAGACAAGTAAGGAGCCAAGTTACACGATCGTCTCAGTCCCCCAATGAGGGCTAACTCACCAGAATACAGGACCCAGACATATGATCGGCCTTCATGTCACCCCTGAGGGCTATCTACAACCGTGATCACCCCAAGCCCCCGCACGACGACAACCCGGCAGATAGCAGGATTGGGGATTATAGATCACGCCCGGTCGTAACCCGGGAACTACCAAATGAGCCTGATAACTTCCAGATGAGCCTGGCACTAGTCTTCATATCCCTCGGAAGGGTCGTCATATCCCCCAGAGGGGTAGGTCTTCATATCCCTCGGAAGGGTCGTCACTGAGACTCACTCATCCTCACACACAATGATTTTACCTGTGGGCGCGACCCCTGAGGGCGCGCCCTTTGTCTTCGTTGTCTTGTCCCATGAGTCGTCCCAACAACAGGTCAGACCTGTCTTCCAATATCCGAAGGCCGCGCCCAGGGGATCGTCCCGCTAAGGGCGCGCCCTTGGTCTTCATCTTATGGTCCATTTCTTACAAGGACCGCGACCCTCGGTCACCTCCGAAGAGGGCGCGCCGTCCTCCAACACCATGACCAATTTTGGTCGTAACAGGGTGGACGGAGGGTCGGTCGCGTCCTTCCATCAACATTCTCAAGTAAGGCGTCCCTCCTTGTGACTTGGAGGACGCATCCTCTTCACGCAACATCGGCGGATTAGTCACGCCACGGAGGGCTGCGCCCTTCCGTTCAGACTAGTCTCTTCAAGGGTCGGTCGCGTCCTTCCTTTGTATGCAGGAGGGCGCGTCCCGATACCTCATATAGGACTCTTAGTCCAATTCATGTCTTACTTAGTTAAACTAAGTACATACTCGGCCCAACAGGGACCTAGCCAAATTTGGCTATAACAAACAGAATGGTTAAAAATTATAAAAGAAAACCATTGCCGACAGTGCAAGAACATATACAAACTGCCGACTATCAAAGAATAACACACGAAAGATGGCCTACTCATGTATCTGCAGGGAGTTCAGATTACGGTACGTGCAAAATGTTTGGGAGACAGTTTACACGAAGCTCCACTCACTCTAAACGATATTAGAAAATTGCTTCATGATCATGAATAATTTATGTCAGATTTCGGAAGGATAATCTGTTCCTCTAAAATTTCGAATTAAGTTAAATGCAAATCAAAATTTCCTCTTAAATATGTCAAATTGTGCGAAATTCCGAACTCAGACGGATACCCGGGACTGTGATGCCGAACTTATGGCCTGGTGCACATCAGCGCACTATCGTACGTTGCTCTATTCAGGAACAGAATATAGAGGCCGTTTGGCTGAGTTTAAAATAAGTGCTTATTGCTTAAAGTAAAAAAGTGAAGTAGAAGTTAGAACCAAGTTAAGACTTATAAGTGATAAAAGTGTTTTGGAAATAAGTAGAAACCGTGAGACAATAGCTAGTAATCATAGCTTTTCTTAAGTACTTCTTAACTTCTTACACAAACGGTACAAAAAAGTGCTTCTAATTTATAATACAGAAGCCGAGCTTATAAACCCGTGCCAAACACCCCCATAATAACAAGCACATCAATTGCTTAGCACGTCTATCAAGTATTTAGTGTCCGTCATCCCGGGGACATTCCTACATCAAATTTAGGACCCTAAAATTAGGGGTGTTTGCGGTGCGGGTGGTGCGGTTTTTCCCTAAAATCACAAACAAACCCGCATATACGGTTTGGTTAAATATTCAAACCGCGACCGCACCGCGTTAATCAAAAACCACATAAACCACACCACATAAATGCGATACGGTGCAGTGCGGTTTATGCGGTTTGTGCGGTCTACTAATTTCACTTTTAAAATTATAAAAGATTAAAAATTAAAAATTATAATAAAATTTAGAAGTCATTAAATATTTTTGTCTCTTCATTTAGTGGTCTAATCAACATTCTCGTATGATAACATTACAAATATAAACTCAAAATCAACTTCATGATTAGCATACTGGACATGAGCCATTACAATGTTATATTAAAAAGGAGTACCACATATTAAGAATCGAATAAAAATTAGAGCTAATATTGGATTAGAGTAAGAACTATTAAATTGGGCAAATATGAAATATTAGGGGTGAGCAGAAAAAACCGAAACCGCAAAAAAACCCTGAAAAAACCGAAAAACCACACCGAGAAAAACCAAACTGAAAATAAAACCGAAAATAACCGAAATAAAAAACCGAAATTAATGGTGCGGTTTTATTTTCGGTTTTATGCTAAAACCGCACCGAAATTAACCGAACCGAAATACATACATACATACATACATACATACATACATACATACATACATACATATATATATATATATATTAATTAATAATAATAATAAAGCACCTCGGTCATTTTTACACTTCACATCTTATTTTATATTGAGACTTCCTGTCCAGAGACCCTCACTTGTTGAGTCACTTAAATAACTGAAAGAGCACCCAAATATTTGGAGGAGCGCTTACTCGAAAACTAGGACTATTATAGTTTGCCACAGAGCAGAAATATTTATGTTGTTAATCTGCTAATCAAAATTTATTATGAAACATATTCTACTCTTTTTATTTATGTACCTTCTTAAGACTTTTTATTTGAATTATATGATTAGTTAATTGGATAATTATATTGACTTGACATCATCTAATTTCTTGTTGAAATTTGTATGCTTTAGTTCTTATTGTGTATTAAATTTTTTTAGATGAAAGTATGTAATGTTGCCTATATCCTCATATATGGAAACAGGAGTAACCGAACATACTGTACATGTTTATAAAAAATTTATATTTTTTTTAAAAAAAATAATTATGGACAAAAGTAGAAAAACCGAAAAAACCAGCAACCGACTAATGGTTAACCGCAACCGAAAAAACGTTTTAATTGGTGTGGTTACGGTTAATGATAATTAACCGAACAGAACTGCATTTAACGGTTTAGTTACGGTTAATGTCCGGAACCGCACCAAACCGCACCATGCACAGCCCTATGAAATAGTGCATGTCTATATGGACTCGGTCTATCACGAAGTCATTATAATTTTTTTAATAAATAAAGATGTAATATATTAATATAAGAATAATATATTTATATACTATAAATAATATATATATATATATATATATATATATATATATATATTATATGCGGTGCGGTTTGAACCGCGATCCTAAATATAAAACCACAACCCGCACCGCACCGCGCGGTTTGTAAAAAATTCAACCCGCAATCGCACCACAAAAATTTAAAACCGCGTTTTGTGGTGCGGTTTGGTGCGGTGTGGGCGGTCCGGTGAACACCCCTACCTAAAATGCTACTACTTCCTTTGTCCATACTCCCTCCGTCCTAATGAATTGTATACAGTTTCTTTTTTGGGACGTTCCACCAACCAATTATACATTCCAAAAGTAGTAAACTTTTATGATATAAAATATCATTACACCAACTACTTTCTTCCACTATCTCTATTCTATAATAATATAAACACTATAACACTCACTACTTTCCTCCACTATCTCAAATTTATTATTAAATATAAATGGGTCCCACCACTATACCCACTTTTCATTCAACTTTACTCATTTCTTACACAATTCTTGGTCTCCGTGTCCCAACCATTTGTATACAAATGGCTGGGACGAAGAGAGCACGATTGTTCAGGTTCACGTATTTTAAAGTTATTATTACGATAGTTTAATAATATATTTTTAATTTTTTTAAAAAAAAAATTGAACTTCAAATTTTTATTCGAATTTTTTTAAAAAAATATATTATAAAATTATATTTTACAAGAGTTTCAAAATATGTGTAACGGTTTAGTTACGGTTAATGTCCGGAACCGCACCAAACCGCACCATGCACACCCCTATGAAATAGTGCATGTCTATATGGACTCGGTCTATCACGAAGTCATTATAATTTTTTTAATAAATAAAGATGTAATATATTAATATAAGAATAATATATTTATATACTATAAATAATATATATACTATAAATAATATATATATATATATATATATATATATATATATATATATATATATATATGGAGTGAGGTTCCAGAGAAAACCAAGTTATCAAGAAAACCGAGGAACCCACTTAGATACCGTTCATTTTTTTTGGCATATATAATTGTTTCCCAAATTAAAATCAATCAAATATATATCCTAATCCAAAACACACAGGGGCAAAATCGTAACGAATCTGTTTTTAATCAATTAAAGATTTTCTATTTTTGGCATTTGCAAGAATCCAATCATAAATCATAAAACACTCTCAAATTATTACATATACATAGTGTCCTGCAGATTATATGCAATTGTAAGAAAAGAAAAAGTTACTAGGTCGTGTAAGAACAGCGAGTCACCGATCGAAGGTTTGTAACCCTTGTCATTCTCATTGAGCTTAAAACTTTTTCATCCAATATATCTGTTATGACTTTTGTATGATCTCCGCAACCACATATTCCTTTTTCAGAGATATGATGGCGGAGAAGAATCTCGATGAGAATACCGGTCGTTTGTTGGTTCGAGCAAAACCTATGTTCTTGAAGAGAGTCGTGGACAATCTTTCGGATGTACAAAGACAATGGGTTGTGGAGACTGGTTTTGAAAAGGTTCTAGTTTTCAACATCAATGAATACCCTCAACCTTTGAATTTTTTGATTGCGAAGTCATACAAATCAACCGATTCAAGCATTTCAATTGGTGAGAATATTATAAATTTTTCGGAAAATGATGTCCAGATTATACTTGGCTTGCCGAAGGGGGAGTTAATGTTTGAGGATTCTTACAACAGTGAGTATAAAGATGTTTAGAGATCACAGTTCAAGGAGTACAAGGGTCCTCATAGGATTACTGCAAAAAGTTTATGTGATGTTATGGAACCATCGAAATTGGTTACCTTGATATTTAAATTGAATTTTCTCATTGTCCTCACCAATGTTCTAATATAGGGGTCCAGAACACCTTATGTGTGTTTGAAGATTCTGTCGTATTCCGGGAATTTGGATCAGTGCTTTAAATATAACTGGTATGATTATTTACTACGATGTCTAGATGAGAAGTTTGATCAATGGTTTATAAGCCCGTCAGGACAATGCTTCACTGGATCTGTTCTTTTACTAGATGGATGTTGATCAGGATCTCCTGGAGATCATGGAAAGTTTCGAGGATTCTATATGATCTGCTTAGAATACTAGGTTCTTTACTAAGGTGGAAGTTGATCTTGAGTTAATTTTTGGGTGTTCTAGTTTGTATTCTAGTTATGTTTGCTTAGAATACTAGGTTCTTGTGAAAGTTGTTTTAGTTTCTGGGTGTTCTAGTTTGTGTAGTTATGTTTGCTTAGAATACTAGGTTCTTGTGAAAGTTGTTTTAGTTTCTGGGTGTTCTAGTTTGTGTTCTAGTTATGTTTATTCTGAGAAAACTTTTAGCAGAATTTTTTATTCAGAGAAAACTAGATAATAAAACTTTTAGCGGAATCTAAATTTATTTTTTAACTATTTTACAAAAAAAAATGATGTATTATAGGTTTTTTATGTTTTTGATAAGTATAAGATTAATGTTAAGATTCTATTAACCATTTTACTAATGAAGTTAAATTATTTCACATAATGTTTCTAATGATGTTAAAATATTAAGATTATATTAACCATTTTACTAATGATGTTAAAATATTAAGATTCTATTAACCATTTTTCTAATGATGTTAAAATGTCAAAATCATATTTTTTTTATTCAACAGTAAATAATTGATTAAAACATTAAATAGAAAGCATTCAGTATCATAAATGCTTAATATTTATTTTAGTACTTTGATATTAAAACATTTAATCGAATCTTAAAAATCTAATCATTAACAGGACCGTACAAGATTTTTTTGGAATATATGTACGAGATTCTCTAAGATATTTTCTTATTTTTAATAGTAAATATTTGTGTCATGCAAGATTCTCTTAAAATATTTGTTTTAAAAGATTTGTTTTACCAAGATTCTCCTAAGTACTTTAGTATAAATTTAAATAATAAAATATTTATTTTACCAAGATTCTCCTAAATACTTTAATATAAATATAATAAAATATTTGTTTTACTAAAATTCTCCTAAGTGATAGTAAATATTTGTTTTACCAAGATTCTCCTAAATAATAAAATATTTGTTTTAGCAAGATTCTTCTAAGTGATATTCAATATTTGTTATATCAGGATTCTCCTAAGTAATATAGTATTAAGATTCTATTAACCATTTTACTAATTATGTTAAAATATCAAGATTCTATTAACCATTTTTCTAATGATGTTAGAATGTCAAAATCTTTTTTTTTTTTATTCAATAGTAAATAATTGACTAAAACATTAAATTGAAGGCATTTAGTATCATAAATGCTTAATATTTAATTTAGTACTTTGATATTAAAACACTTAATCGAATCTTAAAAATCTAATCATTAGCAGGATCGTACAAGATTTTTTTTGGAATATATGTATGAGATTCTCTAAGATATTTTATTATTTTTAATAGTAAATATTTGTGTCATGCAAGATTCTTTTAAAATATTTGTTTTAAGAGATTTGTTTTACCAAGATTCTCCTAAGTACTTTAGTATAAATTTAAATAATAAAATATTTGCTTTATCAAGATTTTCCTAAATACTTAAATATAAATATAATAAAATATTTGTTTTACCAAGATTCTCCTAAGTGATAGTAAATATTCGTTTTACCAAGATTCTCCTAAATAATAAAATATTTGTTTTACCAAGATTCTTTTAAGTGATATTAAATATTTGTTATATCAAGATTGTCCTAAGTAATATAGTATTAAGATTCTATTAACCATTTTACTAATGATGTTAAAATATCAAGATTCTATTAACCACTTTTCTAATGATGTTAAGATGTCAAAATCTTATTTTTTTTATTCAATGGTAAATAATTGACTAAAACATTAAATAGAAAGCATTTAGTATCATAAATGCTTAATATTTAATTTAGTATTTTGATATTAAAACACTTAATCGAATCTTAAAAATCTAATCATTAACAAGACCGTATAAGATTTTTTTGGAATATATGTACGAGATTCTCTAAGATATTTTATTATTTTTAATAGTAAATATTTGTGTCATGCAAGATTCTTTTAAAATATTTGTTTTACCAAGATTCTCCTAAGTACTTTAGTATAAATTTAAATAATAAAATATTTGTTTTACCAAGATTCTCCTAAATACTTTAATATAAATATAATAAAATATTTGTTTTACAAAAATTGTCCTAAGTGATAATAAATATTTGTTTTACCAAGATTCTCTTAAATAATAAAATATTTGTTTTATCAAGATTCTCCTAAGTGATATTAAATATTTGTTATATCAAGATTCTCCTAAGTAATATAGTATTAAGATTCTATTAACCATTTTACTAATGATGTTAAAATATCAAGATTCTATTAACCATTTTCCTAATGATGTTAAAATGTCAAAATCTTATTTTTTTTTTATTCAATAGTAAATAATTGACTAAAACATTAAATAGAAAGCATTTAGTATCATAAATGCTTAATATTTAATTTAGTACTTTGATATTAAAACACTTAATCGAATCTTAAAAATCTAATCATTAACAGGACCGTCCAAGATTTTTTTGGAATATATGTACGAGATTCTCTAAGATATTTATTATTTTTAATAGTAAATATTTGTGTCATGCAAGATTCTTTTAAATTATTTGTTTTAAAAGATTTGTTTTACCAAGATTCTCCTAAGTACTTTAGTATAAATTTAAATAATAAAATATTTGTTTTACCAAGATTCTCCTAAATACTTTAATATAAATATAATAAAATATTTGTTTTACCAAGATTCTCCTAAGTGATAGTAAATATTTGTTTTACCAAGATTCTCCTAAATAATAAAATATTTGTTTTACCAAAATTCTCCTAAGTACTTTAGTATAAATTTAATAAAATATTTGTTTTACCAAGATTCTCCTAAATAATAAAATATTTGTTTTACCAAAATTCTCCTAAGTACTTTAGTATAAATTTAATAAAATATTTGTTTTACCAAGATTCTCTTAAGTGATATTAAATATTTGTTATATCAAGATTCTCCTAAGTACTTTAGTATAAATTTAAATATATTTATATTATAATTTAAATATGAATAAATAATTTTTATTCATTATTAACTAGTATTGTATAAAAGTTCTAATTAGCATTATTTATTTGGCCAGAATCTTTGTTTCTATTAAATTCATTTACACTATATATACGAGACTCTCTAAGATATTAAGCACCTTACAAGATTCTTTTAAGCACCATAACTATTAAGCACAATACAAAATTTTACTATTCTCAAAATTCATTTAAAATTCTCCGATTCCTTCTACTATTCTACTAAATAAAATGTCAAGAATACTAACCTTGATTGAGATCAATATCTTCGTCTGCCATGGTTGAAGAAGATGTTAAGCTTGTAACTGAATTTAATAGAATGTGGAACGCACTGTTCATATTATTTCTATGTCTGATTGAAGATAGAAATATTTAACAAAAATAAAAATCTCTCTAAATATGGAATATATCTTTGATTGAATATGTGTAAATCTGTATGCCTAAACTGACCCTTATTAACTAGATTTAATTGCTCTTTTTAAAAAATATTGAATAGATCATGATTATAAAATCAACGGTGATTAGATGGGTTTCTCGGTTTTCTTGATAAGCTGGGTTTTCTTAGGATCTTCCTGCCTATATGAGTTATATATATATATATATATATATATATATATATATATATATATATATATATATATATATATATTATATGCGGTGCGGTTTGAACCGCGATCCTAAATATAAAACCACAACCCGCACCGCACCGCGCGGTTTGTAAAAAATTCAACCCGCAATCGCACCACAAAAATTTAAAACCGCGTTTTGTGGTGCGGTTTGGTGCGGTGTGGGCGGTCCGGTGAACACCCCTACCTAAAATGCTACTACTTCCTTTGTCCATACTCCCTCCGTCCTAATGAATTGTATACAGTTTCTTTTTTGGGACGTTCCACCAACCAATTATACATTCCAAAAGTAGTAAACTTTTATGATATAAAATATCATTACACCAACTACTTTCTTCCACTATCTCTATTCTATAATAATATTAACACTATAACACTCACTACTTTCCTCCACTATCTCAAATTTATTATTAAATATAAATGGGTCCCACCATTATACCCACTTTTCATTCAACTTTACTCATTTCTTACACAATTCTTGGTCTCCGTGTCCCAACCATTTGTATACAAATGGCTGGGACGAAGAGAGCACGATTGTTCAGGTTCACGTATTTTAAAGTTATTATTACGATAGTTTAATAATATATTTTTAATTTTTAAAAAAAAAAAATTGAACTTCAAATTTTTATTCGAATTTTTAAAAAAAAATATATTATAAAATTATATTTTACAAGAGTTTCAAAATCTATACTATACTATAATAAGCCAACATGGGTATAATTTGTAGTCCTAGGTTTTAGTTATATTTTTTGGTTTGATACTCTCCTTTTGGTACTACAAGTCTACAATCTTATATTGTTAAACAGTTTCAAATATTAAAAACACTCCTAACAATATCATATCATATAATATTTCATTAAAAAATTATAATGATGTTATAAATAAAATTATAAATAATAATTTTGAATATCTTTTTTAACAAGAAGTTTTATATAACTCTTTTTAACTTTAACGTGTTCTATATCAATATAAACACCACACATTACATAACTCATTCTAATTCTAATCTTAAAAATTTCTGTTGTCAAAAAAATCAAAATTATATTGAAATTCGATTGATTAGATTACTGAATCTTTCAAATGTATTACAAGATCGTCTATGTTTGGAAAAAATTTGAATTTTCTGATTTTTTTAATTTTTAAATCTACATGTACTAAAATCGGATTAAATGTATTATATATATATATATATATATATATATATATATATATATATATATATTTGTTAGGGTTTGTCCATTTTCAAGTAATCGGGAGAGAATATAGTCAGTCGAATAATATAATTTAATTAAATTCAATCTATTAATATTAAAATACTAATAAAATGACATTAAAATTTAAATTATAAATAATAAATTACGAACTATATACCCGCCCGTGCTTCGCACGTGTTAAAGGCTAGTATGTGTTAAAATATAACGCACAAAATTTGTTAAGAGAGATCGAGTATGATATGTGCCATAAATATAACTAATTATTGGTCTAATATCAAAGCCGCTTCCCTACGGCATGATTACAAAGGGACGAAAACATATTTAAAGTTCAATTGTCTGGTTCCTTTTGGTTGCCCGTCTTTCAAGTGAAGTTATGCTATAACTTGATCATTACAGATCTTTTGTTCAACAAGATTCAAAATGTTAATGGACAAGTGAAGACGGCACTAACAATAATCATAAATGTATCGGTTTAGAAATCGTGAAACTAATTGATTGAATCATTGATAATAGATTCAGGATTTATGAAATATTTTTTAATACATTAAAAAAATTTAGTAGCATCAAAATATAATCAATAAATTGATAAAATATATTTTAAAAATTATTGGGAAATCAATCAAATTTTTTCACTAAATCAGGTTTCTCTAGAATAGGTGTTACAAGTCACAATGAGGCGTGTACACAGGTTGAAAAAACTGACCAACCCGATCAAACCGATGTCCAATTCAAACCAAATTTTTTAACCTGATAAGTCATTTGATTAAAACTGTATTAACTCGATTTTAAAGGGTTGGCCACGTGTTTCAATTTTTATAAACCAATCCAACCCAACCTGATTAAAAAATATGAGAGCATATTAAATTTATCTAGCTCATCACATATTAGCCCAGTCTATTTAGTTTTATTGTATATGTGTGCTCCTTAGATTTAGTATAATAATGTTTGTTTGTTACTTAAATATAAATGAGATTAAATTCATAAATAAAAATTAGATTAAATTATTAATATTTACGAGCACAAATTGGGGTGTAATCAAGCCGAGCCGAGTAGAACTGTAACGCCCCCAAATCCGTTTTGTCCGGACTTAAATCGTCGCACAAACTTGGCAAACCTGTCTTATATTACATAACTCGCCCCACAAGTCCAGGGTCGATATCACACCACCATACAGTTTAACAAACTACTACAACGATAAGTCCAAAAGTACAAACTATTATAATTATAATAAAAACAAACACCGATGTCACGGGAACAAGCCTTCGCACCCTTCGTCTTGCTACCACTTCACGCCTTGCCCTTTCCCTTGCAGTTGTGCGCTTCCGGATTGTTCGTCTCATCCGTGCCACGTTCTGCCTTAACTGTTTGAATAGAGATAAAGAATTTCAACTATGAGCAATTAAATGCTCAACAAGTCCCACTATCATTTACAAGCAAAATCGAACAACTCCAAAGGAAGTTAAACAGTTTAAAAAAAAAAATGAAGTAGTGCATCAAACACACGAATAGGATTCAGAGAGAATAAAATATCATTAACTGGTCTCCAACCCAGTGGTCCCACGCAAGGCTCGATCACCGCCATTGAGTGAGTACCACCCTGTGTCGCCCTCGCAGCCTGATGCGACTGTCGAATGATGCCACTACACATCCACACGTTGCTAGCAAAAGGGTTATCGGTTTCAACCCTTAAATTTATTCCCACAAAGGGACACTGTTCATTCTTTTTTTTCCACGAATGCAAATCATTCGTGTTGACCAGTATACTAGAATTCTTCCCTAGAAGACAACAATTCTCTGATTTTTTTTTCTCAACAATCTTTACATTTGACCTTCAGGTGCGAACAAATGCACCTTCACAACATCAATCAAAATTTCACGGGTTGAAAGAACGATTCAGCAATCCCAGACTGGTAGCAAATCGGGTTAGAGAAATTGAACCGAAATTTGAGTTAATTGATTTGGTCAGCAAGAATAACTATTCCTTAAGAAGGGTAGTTGGAAGGAGGTATAATTTCTAAAATAAGTAAGAACTCAGGAAAAAGATTCCGATGGCGTAACAATATGATCTAGAATAATTAAAGACCCATAGAAACGATTCTCGTAATGAAAGGTTAATTCGATGAATATAAGTGAATTTCACAAAGAAAGTCAGTTTGTGTAGTATAATAACTAAAATCGTGAATTGACCCGAAGGATGGGTGGACTCTAGGTGTGAAAAAGTATAGTTCCTAAAAAAAATTAGAGCAAATAGAGATTGGATAGGGATCTTCAGCCGTCCTTCTCGCTTTAATCTTCCAGAATTGTCGAATATTTTTGAAATATCAAGATTTCAAATACCACAATATTTAAAACATAAAAGCATATAGGATAGAACAGAAGAAATGCATTATTTCAGCATGTCAAGAAAAGAACTAAGTGAACTTGCCTGATTATTCCTGCTACTAGCTCGGTCCACAATATAATTAAATGAGGCTGCTTTCTAGCAATTAATGTTCTAATAAAACAGAACAATTGATTTAGTACTTAATATTAATCAAAATATTAATTAATTAATATCTATGACTTAACACCTTAGCATTGCATCAAATTTCTTATTACAAATAATTAAATATTAATAGTCAAACTAATAATCCACCTCTATATTCCACATCCCATCTTAATATTTTTAATAACCAACTAGATCTTTAAATCTCCTATTTCGCATTTTAGCCAAATAAATTCTAAATCTCTTCATTTTAATCCAAGTCTACTCCCAAACCCAACTAATATTTTAGTTACTATGATTATTATACTTATATACTAATTTCTCTTTAATCAACTCCAATTACAGCTTTTTAAATAATAGACCCACTTTGAAATTACCAAAATACCCATGTAGCTAACCCCCCCCCCAGCCTCTCTCTTCTTCTCGTCGGAAACTGCCACAATTCCGGCGGCTTCGCCGCCCGCCACCACCTCTCTCCTCTCCTCCTCCTTCCTACCCAGCCTCGTCTCCCTCCTTCCCTCTCTCTCTCTCTCTCTCTCTCTCTCTCTCTCTCTCTCTCTCTCTCTCTCTCTCTCTCTCTCTCTCTCAGTCGCGACTGCCGCCCTTCCCCAGCGACTCCATCGCGACGCCTCCATCAAACACCATCCCACCGCCACGCACTCCCTCGACTCAGTCCACACATCATCGCGCTCCCTCACCTCGCCACTACCCACACACTGCCTCCACCGTCGTCGAGAATGGAGCCCCGTCCCAGTTCAGTCGCGACTCCGACCAACCATGGCCGAGCAGCCTTGCACAGCCGAGACTCCCCCTTCTAGAACCCACAATGCCCTCTCTCTCTCTCTCCCTTCATCCTCCCCTCCATACTTGCCAACCCCGGAGTCGCCGCCGGCGAGAACACCACGGCGGTGCTCCGACTCTCCTTTCCTCCCATTACACCGTCCCGACTACTCCCCTCTCCTTCGAAAACATATCCCCTCAATCAATTTCACCAATAACTCAACAACAACAAAAAACCCCCAATTTAACGTATAAACCCTAACCCTAGAAATTGGGGAAAACACTCACCAGGCCCTAATCATTCTCTGGTGTTTATCCACCACCGAAAACCATTCTCAATTACACAGTAATATACTAGCAGTCATAAAAATATAAAGACCCCAAGTCGTTAATTAAAACCCTAGTTTAAACTATTTGGGGAAAAGCTTTAAACAAACTTTAACACCTAATTTAAATACCCAACAGTTAAGTACAATATCCATCTGTATCACAGTAAAGAATTTACAGCTATACATGACCCTACATGACACATATATATTACTACAGGTAAAATACACTCCAAACATTAAATGATTCAACTAAAGAGGGGAAAGAGATAAGTGTTTACCTTGATCTTAGGCTATTATCTCTCTATCCTCTTTAATTATCCAAAGCTGCTAGATTATGCACTCCTTGTTTCTCTCAGCTTTGTCTTGACAATAAAAAGGCTTGGGACTCGCTCAAAACCTTTTTATAAGCAATCTTTCACTAACTTTGCTATTAAGGACATAAGAGTTATTTATTTAGGAACTCAAGTTCTGTATATATATATAACTTATACAATATTTTATTATACACATCTTTTCGAGTCGATCCCTCGTCGCTACCGTCTATCACTCCAAGTATTTATTTTAATCGCAGAATTGTTAACCTAAATATATACATAAATACAATAATACTAATAATAATAATAATAATAATAATAATAATAATAATATTAACAAACCTTGCGAAACTTAGTCACTAGGTTGTAAATTATAGGCATACGTACTTGTGAAAATATGGTCGTTACAGTCTGTCCCCCTTAAAGGATTCCGTCCTCGGAATCATGATTGATTGATGAATAGAGAGGGATGATTCTTTCGCATTTCATCCTCCAATTCCCAAGTTGCCTCCTCAACAACTCTATTTTTCCATATTACTTTAACCAATTTTACATTCTTCGTCCTTAGCTCTTGCAGCTTGGTATCCACTATCTGTACTGGCCTTTGTTCATAAGTCAAATCGGGTTGTACATCTGTTGGCTCATAATTCAGAATGTGTCGATTATCGGTCTTATAGGGCTTTAGTAATGACACGTGAAATACAGCGTGAATGTGTTGCAAATTTGGCGGTAGAGCTAGTTGATAAGAAACTGATCCAACTTTCTTTAATACCTCAAAGGGCCCAACAAAACGAGGACTTAACTTGCTTCTCTTTCCAAATCTCACCACTCCTTTTCAGGCTGACACTTTCAATAACACCTTCTCTCCCACTTCAAAAATCTTATCTTTTCTACCTAAGTCAGCATACTTCCTTTGTCTATCTTGAGCAGCCACTAACCTTTTCTTAATTGTCTCTACTGATTGCTTAGTTTGCTCAATCAATTCAGGACCTAAAATTCGCTTTTCACCAACTTCATCCCAACATACTGGCGATCTACACTTCCTTCCATACAAAGCCTCGTAGGGTGCCATTCCAATACTTGAATGATAGCTATTATTATAGGCAAATTCCACCAAAGGCAAATGATCATCCCAACTTCCTTTAAAGTCTAAAGAGCGGGCTCTTAATATATCCTCAATCATTTGAATCGTTCGCTCACTTTGCCCATCAGTTTGGGGATGATAAGCAATACTTAAATTAATCTTAGTCCCCAAACACTCCTGAAAAGTTTGCCAGAATCTCGAGGTAAATCTCGCGTCTCTATCTGACACTATCGACACAGGCACTCCATGACGTGTTACAATCTCTTTCAGGTACATACCTACCAGCTTTTCAATTGTATACTTTTCGCTGATCGGTAGAAAATGAGCCGATTTCGTAAGTCGATCTATAATAACCCATATAGCGTCATGCTTTGATCGAGTTTGCGGAACCCTACAATGAAGTCCATAGTAATATGTTCCCATTTCCACTCCGGAATCTCTAAAGGTTGTAGTAGTCCACTAGGTCGTTGATGTTCCGCCTTCACTCTTTGACATGTTAGACATTTGCTCACCCAATCTGCAATTTCTCGTTTCATGTTTGGCCACCAATAATGTTTCTTAAGATCTTGATACATCTTCGTACTCCCTGGATGTATAGAATACCTTGAATCGTGAGCTTCACTCAAAATCTCGCCTTTCAACTCTTCGACTTTAGGAATCCATATCCGATTAGCGAATCTCTTGATCCCTTTCTCGTCCTTTGGGCACAAATATTCTTCTCCTGACAACTCACTTCTTCGTTCTTCCATTACCTTCTCCTGACATCTCTTAATCTTTTCCAAAAGTTCAGGTTATACCAACAGCTCATAAAAGCTCTCCCCTTCCAAAGTCAGATCTCTGATTTCCAACTCTAATTTCTCTATTTCCTTTTTCAATTCTACAGGCAAAGTCAACAAATTCAGTCTTTCTTTTCGACTCAGAGCATCTGCCACCACATTTGCTTTGCCAGGATGATAATTAATCGTGCAATCATAATCCTTTATCAACTCCAGCCATCTCCGCTGCCTCATATTCAGTTCCTTCTGGGTAAACAAATACTTCAAACTCTTATGATCGGTGTATTTCTCACACTTCTCACTGTATAGGTAATGTCGCCAAATCTTTAATGCGAACACAATCGCTGCCAACTCCAAATCATGGGTAGGATACCTCAGCTCATACTCCTTTAGTTGCCTGGAGGCATAAGCAATTACTTTCTCGTGCTGCATCAATACACATCCTAAACCTTTGTGAGACGCATCGCTATAGATCACAAAGTTGCCACTATCGTCTGGTAAGGTCAATACAGGAGCTGTAGTAAGCCTTTTCTTAAGTTCTTGAAAACTTTCTTCGCGCTTTGGTGTCCACTCAAACTTTTCCTCCTTCCTAGTCAATCGTGTCAGTGGTGTTGCAATCTTCGCAAAATCCTATACGAATCTTCGATAATAACCAGCCAGTCCAAGAAAACTTCTAACTTCGGTCGGGGTCCTAGGCCTTTCCCAATTTGTCACTGCTTCGATGTTCGCAGGGTCTACTGATATACCATCCTTTGATACTACACGTCCTAAGAATTGTACTTGCCCAACCAAAACTCACATTTTGAAAATTTCGCGTACCACCTTTCTTTTCTCAGGATTTCTAGAGTTGTCCTTAAATGCTCCGCATGCTCTTCTTGCGTCTTCGAGTAAATCAAAATATCATCAATGAATACAATCACATATTTATCCAAACATTTCTTGGATACTCTATTCATTAGATCCATAAAAGCTGTAGGTGCATTGGTTAATCCAAAAGGCATCACTAGAAATTCATAATGTCCATACCTTGTTCTAAAAGCCGTCTTTGATACATCTTCAGGCTTAATCTTAAGTTGATGGTATCCTGACCTTAAGTCAATCTTGGAAAAATGGGCTGCTCCCTTCAGTTGGTCAAATAAATCATCAATCCTTGGTAGTGGATACTTATTCTTAATGGTCACCTTGTTCAACTCCCTATAGTCAATACACAATCTCATACTTCCATCCTTCTTCTTTACAAATAAAATTGGAGCTCCCCACGGAGACACACTGGGTCGAATAACTCCTTTCTCCAGTAAATCTTGCAATTGTGTCGCCAACTCCTTCATCTCAGTGGGTGCCATCCTATAGGGAGCTTTTGATATGGGCGCGGTACTGGGGACAAGATCTATTGTGAACTCAATTTCCCTATCTGGGGGTAATCCTGGTAATTCGTCAGGGAATACATCCTTATACTCGTTTACTACCGGAATTTCTTTTATTTTAGGAATCTGTTTCTTAGTGTCAACCACGTGAGCCAAATAGGCCTGACCTCCTTGATGAAGTAGCTTCTTGGCTTGAACCATCGTTAAAAATTTCTTAGCTTGCTTCTGTCCTCTTAAAATTATTCTCTTCCCACTATCACCTTTTAGACTCACACGTTTTCGCCTACAATTAATCTGAGCATCATGACGCGCTAACCAATCCATTCCCAATATCACGTCAAACTCTCCTAGCTTAAAAGGAATTAGATCTACGATGAAAAGTTGTTTCTGAATCATTACCTCGCAGTTAGGACAAACTCGATCCACAGGAATAGTTTCTTGATTCGCTATCTCTATATTCATAGGTTCAACTAAGGGTACCGGATCAAGTCCCAACTTTTGCATGAAACTTACAGAAATAAACGATTCGGTAGCACCCGAGTCAATCAACACACAAGCATCTTGAGAATTTACGGTAAGCGTACCTGATATCACATCATTGTCGGCCAGTGCATCCTTCAAAGACATGTTGAAGGTGCGAGCAGTTGGTTTGTTGCCTCCTGACGGAGCTGGTAGCCTTGGAACATTGCTCTCTTTTTGCACAGATCGGCAATCTTTGGCCATATGACCCTTCTTCCCACATTTATAGCAAGTAATCGCCTTGTCCTGGCACCGGGAAGCAATGTGACCTTTCTGACCACAGATAAAGCAAGTAACGGATTCCTGATAGCACGGAGCCGGATGCTTTTTCCCACATGTTTTGCACTCCGGTAGCGGTGGTCTTCCCTGAAGAAGGTGCGTCGACTGTGGTGGCTTAGACCTCTGGTTCTCCTCACGAACTTCCCAGTTACCCACCCGAAGATTTCCCTCCTTTCGGAATTCCTTGTTAACAAGAGGCTTCTTAACCTTTTGATTCCACAGCTTCTTTCCCTGTCTTTGTTCAAACTGAGGAGCCTTACGCTTATTGTCATTCCTTTCGCGGTTGTAGAGCTCGCTCCCTTTCTCCACAATAGCAGCTTTCCGAACCAAAGTCTCATAGTTGGTGAGTTCGAAGACAGCTACCCGGTTCTGAATCCAAGGTTTCAGTCCTTGCTGGAAACGAAGCGCCCTTTTCTCATCTGTATCAACATGATGTGGCACAAACCTAGAAAGTTCTGAAAATTTGGTCTCGTATTCCGCTACAGATAGGTTCCCTTGTTTAAGCTCTAGAAACTGGAGCTCCATTTGGTTTTCGAGATATTTAGGATAGTACTTATCTAGGAAAAGTTTGGTGAACCTATCCCAGGTTATAATACTAGTACCTTCTAATCCCTTTCTTGCTTCCCACCAAAAATTAGCTTCCCCTTTGAGCATATAAGTTGCAAACAGAGTCTTCTTTTCATCCTCCACACCTACTATCTCAAAAGCTTTCTC
Source organism: Daucus carota subsp. sativus (assembly GCF_001625215.2). Classification (NCBI taxonomy): domain Eukaryota; kingdom Viridiplantae; phylum Streptophyta; class Magnoliopsida; order Apiales; family Apiaceae; genus Daucus; species Daucus carota. Next base: position 37,089,588 of record NC_030383.2, read on the forward strand.
AATTTCTTTTAGCCAAGTTCTTGCTACAATAGGATCAGTGGTTCCCTTAAACTCAGGAGGGCATACTGCTTGAAAAGCTTTGAAAGTTACCGTTGGTTTAGGTGGTTGGCTAGTTGAGCCTTGGTTGGAGTTGTTGGAATTGTTCTGGGCTTGTTGTTGTAGAAAGTTAAATAACATCTGCATCATTTGGGGGTTGACATTTTCAAATCCAGGAGGTGGAACCTGTGGAAATTCTTGGGTTTGTACTGGAGGGGTTTCATTCAATGGGCTTTCATTTGGCTGTTGATCCATCTTGGTTCTACAAAAGTGGTTACAAAATATTAGCAATATAATTCACAATTTATCTTGGTTGTAACAGAGTTTATCATTGGTTTTAAAAAAAACAGATAATATATTTATCACAAGGAAATTTTTCAATAGTAATAAACAGTCAAATGTAGAGAGTTTGTCAAAAATTTTGTTTATGAAACAAGATGTTGAGGTATATTAATGAAAACTTAATAGTTCAAAATAAGAGTTTGCAAATTTCAAGTTTCCGGGTTAAGTTCTAATTAGAAAAATGGTTCAAGTTCTTTTTTTTTTATATATAGAAAAATGTTTAACAGTTTTCAAATCTTGGAAAAAGAAAGTTATAAATCGAGGGTACATGTGAACAATATAAATATGAGCAAATGGTTTAAAAAGGTACAATAATAAACATGGTAATAGAGCAATAATTTAAACATCCATCATCAATATCCAGGATCATCATAAGATACAAGTTTTAAGTACAAAAGATATCTCATCCATCAGAATCCACTATGATCATACTGACCCATCATCATCATCATCATATCTAAACATAATCTGTCCGTCTATATATCATAATGGCATATCATGAGAATGTACAAAAGAACCTAACTACATCACTAAATGCCAGGAGAATCAGCTGATCGACGCCATCAAGTCTGCATCAAAAAAAATAAGAACATGCACGACTCTCTGGCCCGATACTGTACAATGTCAGTCGTCAAAATATATGCCATAGTCAATAGTAAAACTCGGGACACACTTATACTAGTAGTGTTAACCCGCAAAAGAAACGGTCTGTACCGTGATGAACTGGAAGATCATGGTCCAAAGAGCTCAGAGACCCTGCGCTGGAACTCCGCCTGAGCACGCTCAACAGCAGACGTAACAAGAGGAGCACTAGGATGCCCAGAGCTGGTGGAGGGAAGCTGCTGTATATCTGCATGTAACCCCCTGAACACTGACATAGCGATGTCGTAGACTAAGCTCGCACCATAATCTCCAGCAACAAATCTAGTAGCCATAAGACCAGATGGTCCTCGAGTCTCCAATAGCGTCCCATAGGCAGTAGACAACACCATATACTGCTCAGTCAGAGTCTGCAACTGCTGTACCACTGCCAGATGAGAAGCAAGTGAAACCAGACTGCCCCCGTCAGACGGATCCATAAAAGATACTAGAGCAGACACAGGAACAGGCACAGCATCTGGAACGGATGCTGGTGTAGTAGTCGAGGCAGATACAGCTGTAGAAGGCTGTGTAGTAAGTGGCACAGAATCCATAGTAGAGACAGCCAAAGAACCCACAGCAGAAACATGGGAAAAGTCTGGAACTGACACCATAAAGCTGTCTGGAACTGAAACATAGAGTCCAGGAAATGAAGTCTCTGAATGTGGTACCTGAACCCTCGGCTCAGTAAGAGTGTACATCGGCTGGAAGTCACCAAAAGCAGGGATAGCCACCTCACTCACAGGTGCGGTGGTCATAGGAGTAGAAAAGTCAAACCGATACCTCTCAGCAGTAGGCATCACAGTAGGGAAAGAAAAGGTCGGTGTCTCCAACGAGGTAGCCTGAAACTGTCGAAGCAACTCTGTCAGGTATGGCTCCCCTCGGCTCTCAGAAGTGTAGGATGCTAACTCCTGAGTAGATGGAACAGATGCGGTCAGGGCTGGGACCGAAACCACATCAGACAGAGATCGGAAGGGAGAACTAGATCCATCTCCCTCCGCCAAAGTAGCAGATACCGGAGGAGCTGGAAGTGAAGGCTCAACCTCCTCACTAACTAAGTCCACAATCACTGGCGGTGGCGGCTCCAAAATCTGAAGAGAAGTGTCCACCGAGTCACTCTCTATCACCATGATCTCCTCTGAAGGGTCGCTGTCAGCATTAGAATCCGGGTGATCATAGGGATAAGGTGTAACGGGTCGTCCAAAAGCAGAACTGGGTCCTACCATCTACACAAACAAATAAATAACAATATTATCACCATGTCCTTACCTCTAGAGGAGAAGTATATCTTTAATTATAACCTTATATTTGAGGGTTTATCAACCCACCAAAGTTCTAGGGTTCAACACATGCTTCCTATCACTAGTTGGTATACATAACTATAGGTATATGTATATCCTATATGACTTGCTACCTTCTCACACCCTCACGTCATATTCCGAGGGTTCCCGTGTCCTAAGAATATAACACAGCTCTGATACCAAATCTGTAACGCCCCCAAATCTGTTTTGTCCGGACTTAAGTCGTCACACAAACTTGGCAAACCTGTCTTATATTACATAACTCGCCCCACAAGTCCAGGGTCGATATCACACCACCATACAGTTTAACAAACTACTACAACGATAAGTCCAAAAGTACAAACTATTATAATTATAATAAAAACAAACACCGATGTCACGGGAACAAGCCTTCGCACCCTTCGTCTTGCTACCACTTCACGCCTTGCCCTTGCCCTTGCAGTTGTGCGCTTCCGGATTGTTTGTCTCATCCGTGCCATGTTCTGCCTTAACTGTTTGAATAGAGATAAAGAATTGCAAGTATGAGCAATTAAATGCTCAACAAGTCCACTATCATTTACAAGCAAAATCAAACAACTCCAAAGGAAGTTAAACAGTTTAAAAAAAATGAAGAAGTGCATCAAACACACGAATAGGATTCGGAGAGAATAAAATATCCTCTTTAATTATCCAAAGCTGCTAGATTATGCACTCCTTGTTTCTCTCAGCTTTGTCTTGACAATAAAAAGGCTTGGGACTCGCTCAAAGCCTTTTTATAAGCAATCTTTCACTAACTTTGCTATTAAGGACATAAGAGTTATTTATTTAGGAACTCAAGTTCTATATATATATATATATAACTTATACCATATTTTATTATACACATCTTTTCGAGTCGATCCCTCGTCGCTACCGTCTATCACTCCAAGTATTTATTTTAATCGCAGAATTGTTTACCTAAATATATACATAAATACAATAATACTACTACTACTAATACTAATAATAATAATAATAATAATAATAATAATAATAATAATAATAATATTAACAAACCTTGCGAAACTTAGTCACTAGGTAGTAATTATAGGCATACGTACTTGTGAAAATATGGTCGTTACACGAACACTTCCAGGCTCGGCTCGAACTCAACTGAAAAGTTTGGGGCTCGAGTTCGAGTTCGATCGAGTCTTTAATTTCAAGTTCGAAGCTTGGTTCGTAACAGTCCGATAGGCTCGAGTTTAGCTCGTAAGCTCGAATCGAGTAACCAAATATTGACAAAAACTCGAAATATGATCGGTTTGGCTCGAGTTCGATTCGATTAAATATATAAATTATAAATAAAATGTTAAACATTTTTATAAAAAATATTTATAGTAAAAAAAATTAAAAAATAATAGAGACTCGATAAGGCTCGCGAACCTTACGAGCCGAATAATTTGAAGCTCGAGCTCGGCTCGGTAAAACATCCAAATAGTTCGAGTACGAGCTCGGCTCGATTATTACCGAATCAAACTCGAACATTTTACGAGCCGAGCTCGAGTAGCTCACGAACAGTTTGGTTTGTTTACACCCCTAAGCACAAAAATATGAATATTATATTTGTTTGCTACTTAATTGTATTTATGGTCTTAAATTTTTCTATTTCAGTAGCACACAAACATGAATGAGAATATTCCTATTTGATCGGGGTGGGGTGGGGTCTAGTGGGAATATGTATGGGCAAGTTTTGATTCTTAAGGTTGCGCGGAGCTTGTCTAGGACTTGTGCGAAGCTTTGACGAGCCATTAGCGAGCCGGAGTGGATTGAGTGGGGGCGAGGATGGGCCTAGCTGTGTGATAATATATACAGGGTGAGTGATGACATATAAAAGGTCCATGATGTAGTTTAAATATAATTTTTCTTGATTTGTATTATAATTTTTGTTTTAGTGGTTTCTTTATATATATCACTTGAAATTTAAAAATAAATTTCTAAATTTTTGAGATAATAGCAATTCTCGGATTAAAATAAAGAATTTAGAAACACATTAGTATTAAAATTTTCTTTTCCAATAAATAAAATAACACAGGGGAAAACCGACATCCACTAGAATCTTTCACATGTACCGCAAAAGATTTAAGCTGCCGCTATGACACTGACCCAAAAAACTTTTCCCCCTAATTTATTATCATTTCTTAGTAACAGCTTGTAAACTATTTATTTCGGTCCCTAACTTTCTTCTTCGTCATTCTTTTTTTATGTAAATTGATCCGATCTAGAATGAGTCAGTAAGTCCACTCCTGAGGAAGCCGGATCTCATCATCCACCGCCGCCGGTGTCCGTGACATTTCCATTCTCTGCTCTGACTCTGCCGATACATTTCTTTGCTTTGGACCCCCTGCATCCAACAAAAAAATTAAAACGCATCCGAACAAAATATTTTGTACGAAAAGGCAGCGCTACAGGAGACTAACATTATCAACTCTCCCAAATATTAAACAACATTTCGGTCCAGAGAGAATTCATTTTTTTACCATGGATATACTCTCTCTGTTGTGGTCGGGAAAGGGCTCGACACACATTTTAATATAATAGATTATTTTAAAAAACAAAATTTTCAAATAAAAAAAATTAGTGTCGAAATTTTCATTAACGTACCTGGGTGCTTCCCGCGAGGCATTTGAGTTGGAGTTGTTGCAACAGGACGTGGCAACGGCAAGAAAACGCCAGTACCCGAAGATCCACCATTATTACTAAGAAGAGCAACTCTGGTGCTCCAAGAAACAGGGGGTGGATGTTTATGAGATTGAGATTGTTGCAGAGTAGGCCAGGCAGAGTGAGATAAGCCTGGTGTTCCAAGATACAAGATGCGCTGATTGGAGTGATGCGCATGATGTTTAGTGTTCGAGGGAACAGAGTCGAGGCTTGGTTTTGGTTTTTGAGCAGCAGCCCAAAAATGGATATATTCACTAGTACAATTTTGTTCAAGCCTTGTTATTTTACCCGCTTTCTCATCTTTCAGGGTGGATTGAGGGGATGCAAGCATCTTCCGTAACTACAATAAAAACATTCCATAAATGAATAATCTAAAATTCAATACTTCCGTCTGACAAAAAAAATTCAATACTTCCTCCGTGTCGATTTTGCGATTTTGTGATAATAGGAACACGGGACAGGAGTATAATCTCAATCAATCTCAATAAATGAATAATCATATTTTACTATCCAGTAACATTCTTAAATATCAACAACAATAAAAATGTTGTCTTTTTAACCCTAAGACATGAATAATCTTAAAAAATAAATAAAATTTTGTAATAACGAGAATATCTATTTATTCAAATTTGACTAAATTTTAATCATAATACATGAACAATTTCGAAAAATAAATAGAATGTTTTAATAGCGAAAATATTAACTTATTGAGATTTAACCAAAAATTATGTATGCAAAACAAGAGTAGTAGATGTACCGTATCTGTTTTGTCGCTAGGCATAAGACCAAGATTTGGTTCCGGCTTGCGAATATCACGGGAGAGGTGAAGGGAGCCGGTGAGTCTCCTCGTCAACTCAGTGAGAAACTCGTCCTCATCACTCTCGGTTCTCGTGGACGCCACGGAAGAATCCCCGGGGGAACTAAACCCCGAGTTGGAGCGGGACAGGGGCCTCGGCATCAACTCCGTTTCCTTAAAAACATCATCAGACAGAAACATGGGAGGCAGCCAGAACTGGGGATCACCCGACTCACGAGTCATTTGTTTGACACAATGCGAGGAGGATGAAGAGCGTGTGTGTTTGTATATAACAAGATCTGATTCACTGTTTGTGTGTGAATGGCAAGTTGCGATGGTTGGAGGAGTATGAGTTGTAGACAGGTAAGGAAGTGTGTCGGAGATGCTGGTTTTTATAGGATGGGTGGGGCCTACTGCGAGTGCTATGGCGGTGATTGCTGGATGTGGCTCCAATTTCCGGGTCCTACACCTTCTACTTGCATTTTAAGTTTTGTTCATTTGAAGGAATTAAGTACTCCCTCCGTCCCTAGGAGTAGTATATGGAGACGGGGTCGCACCACGGACTTTAATGTTCCTGTAAGATGTAGTTGTATAATTTATTTTTAAAATTTTCTTTTTCTGAATTAAAGTTTGGATGTTATATTTTTATTCAGAAAAAGAAAATCTCAAAAATAAATTACGGAACTATATTTTATAAAATCATTGAAATACGTGTCGAACAGTTGAAAAGATTCGTATACAATTAAATGAGACAGAGAGAGTATAATTTTGGTATTTTCCCATTTTGAAAAGTACGGTGCATTCATTTTTAATATTCTTGATGATGTTCTTGGTAAGTAAGACTTACTGCGAATTTAAATTCTTCTGGAATTTTAACACCAATGAGCTTCGTTTTGGGATGTCAATACAAAAATTTATTCCAACATTGTTGCACAAAAAATTTCCGAACATTTCTTTAAATAACATCACTGGGATATATGCTGTATTTTACTTTATGAGGGTATATGCACATTAAATTTTATATAATTATCATTTTCAATAACAGGGGTGACGTTTGTGAAAAAATTAGGATAATTTTTGTTTAAAAATATTTTTATTTTGAAAAATTAAAAGGAATGATGTTGGGAGTCAAAAATGATATCTAGTCATCATTATCGGGAAACTTTTTTGATACACCATATTTTTTGGTTGAGCAATGCTAGAGACCCCAAATATTTTCCCCAAAAATTTTTACCAAATGACGTGGCAAACACTTGGAATATTATAATTGGGTGATTGATGAATCTGCAGGGGGTCTCATTATTATGAGAGTGAAAACAACCAATCACACTTCGACACGTCATTTGGGAAAAAATTTTGGGGATTTTTTTTGGGGTCTCTAGCATTTTCCTTTTTGGTTTAATAATAAAGTGAAGTGGACTCGATATATCAACTTGGTCACTGAACTCGAAACGGTGTCAAATTTGTCACTGAAATCAGTTATATATATGTATCTCTATATATGAGCTAATGGAATAAAAATATTATATATAAAGATTTACACACTATTATTGAATGTTACCACAACTAAGTACAAAGTTATTACTTTTAGTATTTATAATAATATATTTAGATTATATCAAGTTTATTTACTATTTATTTTATATTATATAGTTATTATTTTCTTTATTTTAATAAAAGATAAGTGATAAATAAATTTGATAAAATCTAAATATATTATCATAAATACAAGAATTCATGATCTTGTACTTAGTTGTGATAACATTCAAGAATAATGTGTAAGCCTGTATAAATATTATTTTTACTTCTTCAACTCATATTTAAAGATATGTGTAACTCACCCAAGTGACTGATTTGAGACCGTTTTGAGTTCGGTAACTAACTTGATATATCGAGTTCACTCTATTGACTCACTTGATTATTAAATTCATTTTTTTTAGAATACTACATTTTGAGTTATTTTTATTGTTCTATGTAAATATTTTCATACTCCATCCGTCCCAACCATGTATACATTGGGGGACGGGGATGCTGCACGGATTTTAATACTTCAATAAAATATAATTCTACAGTTTATTTTTAAGATTTTCTTTTTCTATATAAAACTATAACATTTATACTTTTATACTAAAAAAGAAAATTTTAAAAATAAGTAATAAAATTATATTTTATAAGAGTCTTAAAATGCGTGTCGAGCACTGAAAAAGAAACTTATACAATTGATTAATGGGATGGAGGGGTAATATATCTCTTGATTTGATTATTTTATATATTACATCTTCTGTATCAAAATAATAATCTTATTTGATTTTTTAACACGCTAGTAAAAATAGTAGTTCTTGCAACGCACCTTTTGTGTCGGCATTTTACAACACCGTCGCTTAAAACCCTCTTAAGCGTCGGTTTTAAACTTAACCAACGCATAAAGTCATATTCTTTGATTTTTAGCGTCGGTTTTTTAAAAGTTAAATTGTCTAATGTTTTTGTAAAAAAAAGTTCTTTCATAATTTTTAAAAAGTGAAATTTATATTAAAAAATAGATAAAATATACTTTAAAATTATATAATTTTTTTCCAAAAAAGAAACATACTATATATATCATTAACTAGAAGTTAATATAATCGGGACAAACTCCCAATTGCTGATACGAACAGGTTGAAAAATAAATAACATATTAAAAACAATTGGCAGATTTGTTTTCAAATTGTTTAACACATAGCACCAACATCTCAGTAATATCGTAATTGACATTATCACATAAAATACATTATTAGACCAGTGTTTAGAAACCCTGATTGCATAAATTAAGATCGGAGGAGCGGCATCCTAGCTATCTACATGCCCGATATATTAGTTATACACAAGTCGAAAGTGAAAACCTCCGACAAATGAATAATCTTTGGTTGTGAGGAGCAACATCCGAGCTATCTACATGTAGGGTCTAGCTCTTGTCATAATTACAACATGCTCAGATTTGACGCGGCCTTCCTCGATCCCACAAAACATTAATATAATCAATTTTAATAGATTTAACATTGAATAAACTCAAATATAATTAAATGAAACATAACGAAATACTTCAAAAGAAGAGACATACAAATACTTAAAAAATAGATTTTATTGAAAGAAAATCAATAAAAATGAAAGAAAGCGGTTGAGGCTTCTCATCGGAGAAAAATCAATGGAAATCCCTCAACTAGTTCGAAAAATGACAAGGACACATGATGGGATGCAGCCTTCAAATGTTAACTATTGAGCGAGAGAGTTTTTAATTATATAATTTTTTAAAATTTTTCTAAATCTATATTATAGCATTAATGTCGAAATATTAAAAATTTGATCGGTCGGTACTTGGTCCGAATTATGAGACTACTTATATAATCAATACTCTTTTTTAATTAAAACTATTATATTTTTTAGATTTTCAAACTAAAAAAACTCAATTTTTTAATAATAACATTGGACACCATAGCAACTACCTTTTTAACCGGAACAAATTATCTTTTTCAAATTCTTAACCAAAAAACAGATTTTCTAAAAATAACACTTACTATATACATATAAAAAGTTAATATTATTTTATATAATTATTAATATACAATCGATGTTATGTTTCAACTAAATACAATGTTATTTTAGTTACTCCATGTTATTACTTTAAAAGTAATATCATAGATCTATAATTATTACTTTATTGAAACTGAAATATTAATAAATTTATTGGTCGATTGAGTCTCCTTAATATATAACATATTCTAATAAATCTTTTTATTGTCAATTAAACCAAAACATTCAAAATTTCGGTTAATATGATCAGTTATTTTAATCAAATATAATATATAGACAAAAAATTACAAATGTGGCACGGGTTATATCTAGTATATAATATATGCAATTACTAGTTTTAACTTGATCAATTTGATCAAGATAAATTGAACAAATTATTATTTTGATATAGAAGGAATTTTTTCTTAATTCGTATGTTTTGTGTAAAATTGTAAAGTTCACACTTTCAAAGAACCGAAACTAAACCATTTATAAGTATTTGTTCCAAAACTCCTGGGGCATGCAGAAAATACTCGGGAATTAGACTTTTTCGAGGCAGTGGGAATGGGATGATAGAATGTTTAGTTGAAAACAAGTCGATCTTCCCAACTCCAGCTCAAAACCAAAAGGAGTGCCGAGCCGAAGGTCAAAATAACTAGGTTGCTCCTTGCTCGCTTCTGCACAGGGTCAAAAGGTTTCGTGCTCCACAGTCCACACCACTGTAGAATTGGCCGCCAATTTTCTTAACTCCAATCCTCGTATTTTAATTGGTCTCTGTATTCGATTTATTGGTACTCTCTCCGTCTCCTCTTCGATGTTCATTTTAGAAAGAAAAAAATACATACCAAGATATAATTAAGTCTATAAATTTTATTCTTGAATGCCTTTCACTAACGTCTTGAAAATAATGGAATACCCTAATTAATGTCTTGAAAATGTGAATTCAACTAAATTTTAAATAAGTAAAGCATTGAAAGTAGAAATTACGAGGATAGATTTGAAAATCTATTACTCCCTCTGTCCCATTTTAACTGATGTTTGACTTTTTAACACGTATATTGAGGTGTAAAAAAACAATATCTACACTCAATAAAAAATTTCAATTCTTATATCAAATAAAAGTTTAGACTTTAAATTTTTATTTGATATAAATTTTATAAAAAATAATTATGTTTAGATGTAATTTTTTAACATCTTAAAATACGTGTAAAAAAGTCAAAAGCAGTTAAAATGGGACGGAGGGAGTATTAGATTTGTTTTGAAAGTATAAATAGACATGTCAATAGGGACAAAATTTATTTTGAAAATGAACATGTAAAAGAGGACGGAGGGAGTATAAGATGTCAACTTTTCCGTCATGTTTTAAATTTTTTGATAAGGTTATAATATGCCAATTTCATATGTCACAAGAACAGATTCTAATATCTTTATAAGATACGAAATGACTGAGGGGTCATTTGGTTCGAGAAGTTATATGGGGTTGGAAGAAAGAATCGGGTTAAGCTGGTATGAGTTTGAGGTATCATATCTGATATCATGTGTTTGGTTGAGTGCTGGAATCAATATATACAATTTTTGTAAAAAATAAGTTATTAATTTATATTAATTAAAAATATTAATAAAATTATTATTGTTATATATTTTTGCATCACTGATTTAATTTTGTACCAAATATTAATATTTCATTATTTAAATAGAGACAAAAAATAAAATAAAAGATGAATAAATCTCATACCTCCATCTCATACCCACCTCCCCACATGGGTATCAAAAACCCATATCTTGGGGGTTTAAAGTAGGGGTGAGCAAGAAACCGAATTGAAACCGAAACCGTAATCGAAACCGGTGAAAACCGATAAAAACCGAACCGCCTAAAACCGAACTGATTTGAAACTGAAAATTTAAAAACCGAACCGATTACAACGGTTGCGGTTGCGGTTTTAGGCCAAAACCGAACTGCAAAAACCCGAACTGAACCGATTATTAAAATATATTATATATATATATATATATGACACATAATTTATATAACTATTTATATATAATATGTAATGAACAAAGTAAAATGGAGACAAGGGAGGTTACTAGGAAGTGGAGTTGAAATGTGCTGAGGTTGTTTTGTTAAAATTATTTTTATCCGAACGAGTTCTTCCACCGAGCATTTTCTTTTAGTATCACTACAATTGAGTCGCTAATCTACTTCCATCATGATCCCCACAAAATATATAAGTTTTCACTTGTAATCTAATCTTCTTTAAATCCAATAATATAATAATGTGGTTCATTATTAATTTTGAAATATATCTTGAATCAACATAAGTTATCTACTATTTTAATTTGGAAGTATGTCTCTTATTTTTATTTATTGCGGTTTTAAAACCGAAACCGAACGTTTGAAACCGAATCGAGGTTTTTTGAAACCGAAACCGATCCGGCGGTTCGGTTGCGGTTGCGGTTTTTAATTTTAAAAACCGAAGACTTGCGGTTCCGGTTGCGGTTTTACCCCAAAACCGCACCGATCCGCACCGCGCTCTCCCCTAGTTTAAAGTATAGGTTTACAATTTTATTTTTTCCAACCAAACATTAGGTATGAGTTTTAAATGGACAAACCCCATACCTGATTCCAGATAACCATGAACCAAATGACCCCTAACAGAACCGGGACGATATCTGGGTTCTGAAAGTCCCTAGACGACCTAAGGTAGTTTGGGGCGATTAAGAAATTTTGTAGTGATTAATTCAAAAATCACGGGTTAATTGGAAAAAAATATATAGATATATATTAAATTATTGGGAAAAGAGTTTTTTTCATCACCCATATTATTGTGTCTTTAGGAACCTTTCACTCATGACCCAACTATAATATTTTTTATTCTACTCAGTAATGTTAGATTCGTTTTTTTATTAATCACTAACATTGTTTTCAGATTCGATTATTAGTTTTATGTTAATTTTTATAATGTGATGTATGTTAATATCTTTATATAATAGCGAAGAAAAGTCTATGGAGACTATATTTTTGGAGGCTTCAGAGACTTAATCACAATCATCCATTTTTTACACATCGAAAGGCTGCAGATATTTGTCGTGCACATTCGTTTCTCTCCCTATTCTGTCATGCACTTCTAAATCAGTGAAAAACAAGCAGTACTTCTAAATCCTGCAGAACATAAAATAATAATTCCATAATATTGGTGTTCAATCACCGAAATCCTAACAAATAAAAATAATAATTGCATACAAAACAAAGATGTAGTTGGACATTCCTATGATTTGCACTGAACTCATCGTCATTGTTGTACAACGAATTGAATTTGTTGCAAGACAAAATAACACTTAGATTTATCACAAATATACGAGACAAATTATTAATATCACATTACTAGAAATGCAGGACAAGAATATTGTAAATTATAAAGATAGTTTTGAATTAAAACTAAAACTCATGTCGATGATCTTGCAGCAATTGAAGCCATGATATCCCAAGAATCTATTCTACAAACCACAATGTTCTGCAATTTTTGTTTACTAGAAATGCAGGACAAAAATATTACCAAAAATGCAGGACAAAAATATTTAATCATGTCCATTAATTGTCAGATTATTTTAATGGTGGATCTTGTAGTCTCTAAGGACTCCATAATCTGTGGTCTCCATTGAGCCCAACTCTATATATAACAATAATAACATAAATTAATGAGCTAGTAAAGAAACACAAATCGAGAAAAATTGTAATTAGAATTCTAGAAATTCATGAAATCATCAAATCTGGAATCAATGACTTCAAACAATTCATCATTCCCGACAAGATAAAGTATAATTTAATGGTGTTATGCATCACTTTCTAGTATTAAAATTTCAATCTTGTGGTGTAGCCCAGGATCCCTTTCAAATTTTATCTTCCTGAATCTTAATATCTTTAACTTATTACAATTTTTAAGATAAAGAAATCATTTGAAAGGAAAACTCTATCTTCGATGATTGTCCTATATAATGCATAGTTTTTCAAGTGTTAAAGTTTTAATTGACTAGTTCATTCCACCATGCCACTCAAATTAAATTTATCCTTATATTAAATTTCTGGTGTATATGGGGGAGATTTCAAGTGTTGAATTTCATTTTACTGTAATAATGAAGTCAGGCCTGTGTACTCCCCCCCCCCCCCCCCCCCGGGTCCATCTGAATAAACAGATGATGATTTTGGTTTTCAAAAATTTTTCAACAACCTTTTTAAATTTTCCGAAAATGGAATATACATCAGATTTATTTTTCATGAGATAGACCCAAGAGTATTTGGTAAAATGATCTACAAACACAACATAATACCGAAAATTATTAAATGAAGTAATAGGTACAAGACCCAAAACATCAGTATAAAGAATTTCAAGAGGTTTGTCACAAGAAATGGATGAAATACCAAATGGTAGTTTGTGACTTTTATTACAAAGACAAGAGTTAGAGTATCTCCAATCACCTGTTAGGTATAATGTCTATGTGTCTATCCATTATACCTAACAAGTGAAATATGGGTCTCTCCAACAGAGAGTCTGTTAGGTATTTTTTTACATTACGCAAAAGCCGCACGCTACTTCTGTTGATCCTTCGGCCAACATCTAAAATTATCCACGTCAGCCTCCAGCTTGTTTGTAACCCTAATTTATGACCATACCTTGTATTAAATTTATATTTTATTTATAACATATAACATATTAACTTAAATCATTTTTCAATATAACTTAAAATATATAAAATATACGTAATATATAATATACAAATATGTTCATAATTATTATATGTATAAATGTACTATTTATATTTTTTTAATGAGTAAATTTCAAAGGTGTGCCTGAACTTTAACCAATTTTCATAATTGTGGCCGAAGTTCAAAAATAGCAATATCGTGGCCGGAGTTTCACTCCGCCTTTTGAAATTGTGGCTCCCATTAGCGCCGTTGGGATTACGCCGTTAACTTAATTAAAAATATTATTTCGGAGGGGTAGAAGCGTAATATCAGATAAAAGCTCGCTGTGAAGGGTATTAAGATAAAGGCGCGCTCAAAACCCCTTTACTTTACTCAACAGTTATTGTGAGCGAAAACCCTAATTTCTAAATCAGTAAACGTAGATCTCAACTGCTTGTGGCCTTGCGATGGACTTGTATATGCGTACGAGGAGTGAGATGCACCCATACGGAGCTGCGAAATGCCCTGATTATTCAGGTAATTCATTTGATGCCTTAATCTAACTGTTTTGTATTGATTTGTTGCTTTAATTTGATGTGACGGTATAATAATGGTAGTGTGGTCCCAAGCTTGTTAGTTTGCCCTAGATCTATTTGTTGATTGTTGTTGGTTTATTTGTTTATGTTGAACACTGCTGTTGAATGGACCTATATGTCTCCATCTTTAAAGCTTTAACTTTTGTTTTTTGACTGTGCCCTAGTTACAAATTGTAGTGGAGGACCCCCCTTTAACATTGTTTATCCTTTACTTGTCTACTGCAAAGTCCCCCTCTCATTTTACCATAAAACTGTATCATGGGGGACATTTTGAGAATTACAACAGCAAGTTTGTGGGTTATAAAGTCGATTACTTCGATTTCTGCAATGTTAATCTCATGTTTGTTTTTGAAGTAAGGGCAATGGTTAGTATAGCTATTGGTCGTAAATCAGCAGCTTTTGATTTGTACTTTAAATCTCCAAAAGAGAGTATGGAACTGGTTGGTAAGTTAGAAACTGATGCTAAGACAAGGATGATGACTGCATTGATTACTGAAGAAGTTCAATATGTTGAGGTGTTTGTTGTTCTTATTGAACCTCTTGCAGTGGAATGTTTGTCAATTTCACAACCAGTAGAGAATCTAGATGTTATAGATTTAGATAAAATTGTGGATGAAAGTCAAACTGATAGCAGTGCTGGAGTAGAAGATTATAGTAGTCTGAATGAAGTAGTGCAGCCTGAGGTGAAGAAGTTGAAAGTGAAGAAGCCTGGCAGGAAACCACCTCCAAAGAAGAGGTGTGTTAGGAGGCCAGTGTTTGACTGCAATGTTGAGGGTGAAAATTCTGAGGATGAGGGTGGAAATGAGGGTAGAAATAAGGGTAGAAATGAGGCTGGAAATACTCAGGATGAGGCTGAAAATGCTGCAGATGATGGTGCAGAAGAGGCTGGAAATGCTCATGAGGAGGGTGCAAATGAGGGTGGGAAACAAAGTGGAGAAGAGGCTGGAAATGCACAGGTTGAGACTGCAAATGAGGGTGCATTTGGTGAGGGTGCCACTGGTAGGACTGAGGCTGGAAATGAGGATGCATTTGGTGAGGGTCCATTCATTGGGAATTGGGGTGCAGCTGATGACAATGAAGGGAGTGTAGGTGAGGCTGAGCATCATGATAAGGGTTTTCATAATGATGAGGAGTATGATCTAGAGCCTCTAGCTGGTGGTTATGAGGAGATGTATGAGGAGGGTTTCAATGAGATGGATGAGGAGTCAGATGAAGAGGATGATGATTGATTTCTAGATAGCTCCAATGATGGCAATTCAGACCATGATGAAAAGTTTGATGTTTATGATGAAGAGGAAGGTGCTGATCAGACAGAGGGTGCCAATGAGAACATTGATTTAAATGATGAGTTCTTTGGAAGTGAGGATGAGAAGATGGCTGTGAGTAGTGAAGATGAGGAAGATGGTTCATTTGATGAGTTCAATGAGGATGTTGACATGGCTAACCCTAGATTCAAAATTGGAATGATTTTCACAAGTGGTGAGGTCTTGAAAAGGGCAGTGAAAACTCATGCTATATTAGCTGCATTACAATATAGTATTACAATTGTTGTTATTTGTTGATTTATTGTAACCAGTTGAGCATTAAATGTTGGGAGTGGCTAAATGACAAACCTAAGGAGCAGTGGAGTAGGTCAGGCTTCAGAACCACATGCAAGTCTGACATCTTTGTTAATAACCACTGTGAGGTTTTTAACTCTTTAATTAGAAAGGTGAGGCACCTACCAATCTAGCAATGCTAAGGTTCATACATTTGGCTGCGATGAAAAGAATTCAGAGGCAATTGACTGAGGGTTAGTCCTGGGATCAAGAATTTTGTCACAATCCAATGAAAAGATTAGAAGAGTAACCCATGTTCATTATATGTGTGCAACTATATTTTCACTATTAAATTGCCTTGTAACTAATATTTTTTGGTACGGGGCAAACAAAAAATCAGTGGCCTGCCATGTTACTTGGTCAGGAGGGCCTAGGTATCTTGTTTAAACCTCTGCAGGGGGATTTGCGTTGGTAGTTGATATTGTGCAGAGAACTTGTGCATACAAAAAGTGGCAACTCACCGGAATTCCATGTTTTCGTGCTATGGCATGTTTGAATTCTCATGGTTTTAATCCCCAGGACTATGTGCACAGATGTTATTCAGTGAACATGTTCAGAAAGGTATTACTTTCTGCCTTGTAATCTTGTAATTTTTATTGTACCATGTATTCAATTTTTCTTGTAATTTTTCTTGTAATTTAGTGAACAGGTTATAGTATTGAAATCAGAATCACAACTAATAAATCTTATTACAATACAATCTAAATTATCAGAGTAGCTGATAATATTTAATAAATTTATTTTACATTTGAAGCAAAATTAAGCCAACTCTAATTACCACTAATCTCGCAGACATCTTCCTGAATACTTTACCTGATCATTCAGTTACAACTAATCACTTGAAATCCTTGCCTAGCATTACTCTTACGCGCAGCCTAGACAGATGAATCATCTTTAACACTATCTGAAAGGGTTAGAGAAGAAATAGCAAGAATGAGCAAAAGAATGCTCAGCAAGTATAATAGTTAAAAAGAAACAGGAGTTAATGCAGAGAAAGTAATTGAACTGGAAGTATACAAAACAACATGCTTTTAACTTGAAACCAAAACAAATTATGGAGAGAGCTAGGAGAGAGAAGAGAGCTAGGAGAGAGAACTTTTCAAATTTTCAAAATTCAAATAGTGAATTTGCAGGTCGAAGGGGTGATGAAGGATGGCTCGCACAGCAGCAAATCGGAGTTCAATCGGAGGGAGGAACAGGATCGAGAGTTGGTAAATCGGCTGGGGACAACAAATCGGGAAGCAGGGACGTCAGAGTAGCACAAAAGGACTCGCAGGCTGAGAGGAACATCACAGATAAGCAGTCTCAGAGAGTTTTTGAGCACTGGTTCCTCCTTGAAAACGAAATGGTTGACGCCATCCGGAAGGGCAACTCCAAGCTAATTCGGACAGCTCTAGTAAGAGTAGATTACCTTCTTAAAGTTTCCCCCCCCACTCTAATTACCGAATGCCTACAGGGTGATGAGGAGGCTCTATGGGGTCTACACAGGTTTCTACACAACAATGGATGGTGGGTAAAAGCTATGAATCTGAAGCTTCAGGATGTTGATCTTGCGGAAATGGCGAATCTAGATACTGAGAAGATCACGAGGGAGTTCATTTGGGCCAATAGACACTTAGTTCATCCCAATACCCTAATTCAAGATTTGACGAGGGATAATGATGCTGTTAGAATGGCTCTGAATCAGATCCACTATGGTTCCATCCGCGCTCGTCGTTGTTCTCTTAAGTCGGGTAAGAAGCCAGTAGAGGAAACACCAGCTATCTCTACAGAGGAGAAATTGATTCCTGATACTGGTAATTTCTGTCTTAAAGTAGCAACGATAAATTTCATTTTCGCCAATAAGTCTGTTGTGGATAAAACCACGATCCAAGGGGTTGTTTACAACTCTGATAAAGCGATTTCTGATGCCCTCCTTCAAATTCATGAGGCTTCCTTAAAGGGCGCTACAAAATCTGGACAGTCTTATAAAGAATCTCTTCTGGCGTCTCCGGCTAAGCTTCATCCACCGCCCCCTAAACGAGTTAACTCAAGGCCTATATCTAAAGAAGGGGGTGGAGCTGGCAAGGGCAAAAAGAGGGACATTTTTTTCACAGGATTTAAGGACGATATAAGCTATGTGGATCTATGGAGAGATTTTAAAAAGCTTGGTCGAATTAAGGACGTGATTCTTCCTGTCAACAAGGATCGAAGTAGGAGGAAATATGGATTTATTAAGATGTTTTCCCCTCAAGAGGCCCAGATCTTCTTACAAAAGGCTAAAGACCTATTTATTCAAGGGTCGAAGATCTCCTGTGACTGGGCTAATAATTCTCGCAAACCACAGAGTGGCAGAGGTCTCAAGAATTCACCTAAAGTTAGCAAGGATAATCCCATCCCTGATGAGAAGGATAAGGAGCAATTAGCCCATATGGGCGCCTT
This sequence comes from Daucus carota subsp. sativus, assembly GCF_001625215.2. Lineage (NCBI taxonomy): Eukaryota > Viridiplantae > Streptophyta > Magnoliopsida > Apiales > Apiaceae > Daucus > Daucus carota. Next base: position 37,108,220 of record NC_030383.2, read on the forward strand.
GCCTACGGATCCTCAAGCCGAGAGTGTGAAGGAGTGGATGGAAAGAATTAGTCGTAGTGTTCGAATTGAAGTAGCTATGGACTATGCGCCGGATTCAATGTCGGAATTGCTGGTGGCGGCTGGATATTTTCATCTGGATGTCTTAAAATTAGGCCCATTGGTGTTCATTCTCACTTGTAATGATGAGGACTGTAAGACTACCCTGGATCTCTCAAATTCAGGTTTGGATATTCTATCAATTAGGGATGTCACTATAGGTGATTTTATTTTACCTCGTTTGACTGGTATCAGACTCCAAGGCCTCCCGGTATGTGCGTATTCAGATTCTATTTTGGAAGGGATTGTCTCTAGATGGGGGTCCCTAATTAGCAAAGGGGTTAGTTGCATTAGAAACCAGCAAGTGGTGAACCCTCAAATCTGTATTTCTACTTCAGTTTTTCAGGAAATCTCTGAATCTATTGAGGTACAAGTATTGGGTACGACCTATAATGTGGTGGTGATGGAGGAGAAATGGGTTGATCCTTGCTCTTTTGACCCACATCTTCACAGCCCAAGGATGGTTGCGCAATCCAGTTCTAGTGCAGGGGCGCCTTCGAGGAGTTGGGAACATGATGAGTTATCCACCCATTCAGTTCAAGCTGGAATCCAAACTTTTGAAGATGTGCTGTCTAATCACAGCATTCAGTCACATGTTTCGGTCCACAGCTCATATTCCAACCAAACCGAGGGATCTTATAGCCCTCAGGGTAATCATCCACAGAACGATAGTCGATATAGAGAGATGACCCCCCAAGATCCTTCTATCTCGGACCATATATCTCAGCTGGGTATGGAATCTGAATCTGAATTACGTCGGTGTGATCCTATAGTGGAGGAGATAGATTATCGTAACCTTCGCGTGCAAAACTGGAATATAGAAGTGTTTCCATTTGAATTTAATGAGCCAGGTGGTAAGATGGATGTTTTTTCGAATGGGGGGGACGGGTCTCATGATGATGAGGGTGAGGTCAAGAACACGGGGAAAATGGATAACTGGAGTGTGAGAGATATAAATTTTTCTGAAGATGAAAGTGGGAAGGGGAGTGTGGAATCATTTAATTCGTGCCAGGAGGCTGAATCTACACTGGATCCTTTATTTGAGGATCAAGGATCGACTGCAAACTTTCTGTCTAGGCTCAAGATCAAGGGGAGAGGAGGTCGATCACGTAAAGTCAGGTCCCTAAATTTCTTTGATTTCAAATTGCGAGGCTCTAAAAAGAAGTACAAACCTGCTCAATGGATCCCAGGATTGTATGTTCGTCCGTGGAACTATTCAGGAAAGGTGGAGAAAAAATCGAGGAGGAACATTAAGAGTGGTGCACAAACTTCGATATTATTCTCAGAGCCTCTTTCATCAGCGGAGGAAATATGGAATTTAGGTACTACAGTGGGTCTTCGCCCCCTGATGCCTAAACCCCGTATGTTAGACTTAATAACGGAGAGGCTCTGCCAGTAGCTCGCAATTCTCAGGTACTCTACCTCATCTAAACTCAGTTTAATGATTGATACAAATATAATTAGTTGGAATATCAGAGGCATCTGCAATGAGGTGGCTCGTAGCAATTGTAAAAGACTTCTTTTGGAATCCAGAGCACAAATTATTCTGATTCAAGAGTCCAAATGTAGTGATCCAGATAGAGAGTTCATCGCGCTGTTTTGGGAATCTATGCAATATAGTTACCCGGTAGAACGAGCAATTGGTTTATCAGGAGGATTAATGATTGCATGGGAAAAATCACTCCTCAATGTGTCCGAAAGTTTCCAGACTAAAAATTGGATTTGGCTGAGGGCAAAATTTCGAGGTCAAGATGTTATAAATGTGGTAAACGTATATGGGCCGCTTGACATCAAAGATAAGCAATTGTGTTGGGAGAAATTATCAGAATTAATAGTAAGGTTTAATAATGAGCCGATTTGCCTGATGGGTGACTTCAACTGTGTTCGGGCGAATGAAGATCGAGCCAATTGTAATTTCAGCTCTAGAGGTATTATTGATTTCAATGCCTTTCTCAGAAACAACAATTTGCTTGAAATAAATCCGGTCGGAGTGGAATTTACGTGGTTTGGTCCCTTTAACAGAAAGAGTAAACTTGATCATATTTTTGTCAATGACCTGTGGATGGGGGATAACTCTTGGGTGGCTAAATCTTGGCATCGTAGGAACTCGGATCATTGCCCCATTTCTCTGTATGTGGAAAAGGCAGATTGGGGGCCAAAGACTTTTAAAGCATTTGATACATGGATTTCCCACCCAGATATGATCACGGTTCTGGATCGAGTCTTCTCCCAAAAGAATAATTGTAATAATGAGGTTTTTTCGTCGCTCAGAAATTTCAAAAAGGAGTTAAAACATTGGAGTATTAATTGGCGAGATGCTTTACAGAGTAGGGTCTTGGCGTTAGAAGCAGAGACGAAGCGGCTGGATTCACAGCTGGATGTTAACCAGGACAAAAAGAAGGTGCAGCAAGAACTGAGCTCATGTTACAAATTTCAAGTTGAAATTCTAAAACAAAAATCTCGCGTCCAATGGGCCAAGGAAGGCGATGCCAATACACGTTTCTTTCACCAGGCTATTCGCATTAGAAAACATTCTAATTCTATTACTCATCTTCAGACTAAGGGGGGAATCTCTTCGGACCCCGAGAAAATAAAATCTGAAATAGTTCAACATTTTTCAGAATTTTTTTCGGATAAAAATCATGAACTGCTGTTTGATTGCTCGGGATTATTTGTCCGAAGATTATCCCAGGAAGCGAGTCGTAGCATTGAAAAGGAATTTTCAGTTGAAGAAATATGGTTAGCTTTATCTGAGTCGGGAGGGCACAAAGCGCCAGGACCGGATGGGTTGAATGGTGCCTGGATAAAACACTTGTGGCCTCACATCTGGAAAAAGATTAAGGCTTTCTTTGACTCTTTTCACAATTTAGGGGTGGTTCCACATGGGGCTAACTCCTCATTTATTGTGCTCATACCAAAAACACAGGCCCCCCAGCATGTCTCTGATTATCGACCAATAAGCCTGATAAACTCTGCATTCAAACTACTGCTGAAAGTACTTGCCAATAGAGTTAAGTTTAGAATGGATTGTTTGATTGAGGAGTCCCAATCTGCGTTCATCAAGGGTCGTAATATTAGTGATGGGATATTCATGATCAATGAGATTATTCACACTTTACAGTCGTCCAAATCTGATGGATTGATAATTAAGCTCGATTTTGCTAAGGCCTACGATTCGATCAATTGGACTTGTTTGCTTCATGTCATGGACGCAATGGGTTTTGGGCGCCAATGGGTTTCTGGATTAAGGCCATTTTATGCTCAACTCGAATGTCCGTGCTCATAAACGGAGTAGCGTCCCGTGAATTTTCCCCGGCGAAAGGGCTGCGTCAAGGGGATCCTTTGGCTCCTTACTTGTTTATTATGGTGGGGGAACTACTGAGTAGGCTATTGACTAGAGCCAGGGAGTTGTCTATTATTGACGGAATTCAGCTTTCGAATGAGACGGAGCCCATCAGCCACCTACAATATGCGGATGATACAATCCTCCTAGTTAAAAACAATGAAAAATCGGTTCGAGGTGTTCAGTATGTGCTTCAACTGTTTCAGATAATCTCGGGTCTTAAGGTGAACTTCTCAAAGAGTGTGGTGTACCATCCTTCTAATAAGATCGACAAAATAACTAGCTGGGCAGAATTGTTGAAGTGTGCGACGGGGACAATCCCGTTTAAGTATCTAGGAGCCTGGGTGGGGAAGAGACCTTCTGTGCAGTCCTTTTGGGACCCTATGTTGCTTTCCATTAAATCAAAATTATCGTCTTGGAAGCAATCGTCCCTAAATTTTTCGGGAAGGGTGACTCTCCTTCAATCCTGTCTGGATAGCATCCCCTCTTACTGGCTTGGCTTACATAAGGTACCTTCTAGTGTCTGCAATGCGATTGAACGATTTCGTAGAAAATTTCTCTGGGGTGAATTTACTAACCCCGCCGAGGAAAAACGTACTCTGCACCTTATCAACTGGGCGTCCATCTGCCAGCCTAAAAATAGTGGTGGTCTTGGAATTCAGAAAATTAAAGAGAAAAATATAGCTTTCTTAGGCAAGTGGTGGTGGAAGTTCCAAATAGATCGTAACAAAAAAAGGCATAGGTTGGTCAGTTCCAAATACCAAGTGCAGAACTCATTGGTTTCTCTTTTGAACAAGAAAGTCTCTCCGATGCTTAAAGATATCTTAAGTTTGAGAAATAATGACATGTTTGATAACTTTCTTGGGAATCATTGTTGGCGTTGGGAGGTCGGGAATGGGGAGCTAATCCTTTTTTGGCATGATATATGGACGGGTGAGAGGTCCCTAAAGCTAGAGTTCCCACGTTTGTTCTCGTTATGTATAAACCACTCCATATCTCTTGCAGAGATGATTTGCTGGGCTCAGATTAATGATTCTCCCCGGGCCCCTGGATTGTGGCGTCGCCCCCTCCGTGGTTGGGAATGTGTGGCGGAATCTGATATGTTTACTATTGTGAGGTCGATTAGTGTAAAATCTGGTGGTGACAAGGTCAAGTGGAGTATTAGTCCAGGTATATACACGGTCAAGGATGCCTATTCTGTGTTGTTGGGGTCCAGTTCGAGTAACATTGTTTGGCGAAGGATTTGGTCAGTGAGAGTTGCTCCCAAGGTCAAAATCCTGCTCTGGAAAATAGCTCATAACATTGTTCCTACGAAGTGGCTGCTTATAACGAGGATTAAAAAAGGAGATGGGATATGTGAGGTTTGTAAAAATGATGTGGAAACAGTTTCTCACTTGTTTTGGGGTTGCCCGTTAGTCTCTTTATTATGGAGCAGAGTATTTTGTTGGTGGAACTTACAGATAGCCCCAGCTGAAAGTACATGGCATTCATTGACGATGCTATTCGACCGTGTGCATGATACTACTCTTAAACCTGCATGGGAAATCACTGTTGCAGCATCCATTTGGGTAATTTGGTTGTCGCGGAATGATACTACTTTCCGGAACTGCAGGACGAAGGCTGAAGACAGATTTTCCTTGGTAAAGCTGAGAGCTTTTGAGTGGTGTGTTCTCGCTGGAATTGTCCCTCATCATTCTTTTATGCAGTGGTGCAAGAATCCGGCCCTAAACTCAGCTCAATTTATGGCGCACAAAAAAGATTTACTACTTGCTCATTCTTTTAAAAAATATGAGGTTGTGGTGTTCACAGATGGAGCGTTCTCACCCAAATCTTCAGGAGTGGGGGGGTTGTTTCTGGACAGCAATTTAAATATTCTGTATGTTTTCTCAGGCCCCTCAAAGGCGACTTCAAGCTTATTTGCAGAATATGAAGCTTTTATGCTTGCTTGTAGAGTTATTCAACGTCACTGGCAAAATTTTAAAGTCTTAATATGTTTGGATTCTTCAATAGTTGTGTCTCAGTTTTTGAGATATAAATCTGGGCTTGGTGGCATTGAGCATAGTCCAATGGACTTCTCTGTTTTTGGGCTGGAATATGATACGATTTGGGCTCAGCACATAAATAGAGCTCTCAACTCCGAGGCAGATTATTTGGCAAAGTCTGGAGCCTCTCGGGTTGATTTGGTTGCTGGAAAGCCTAGGCAATGATGATCTACTAGTACAGTCTCTCCCTATTCCTGCTGTGCGCCGAAAATCTTCTATTTAGATTTCCTCTGCCCATGTGCTGGATTCTACATATCTTTTGTTGTCCTTCTGCGGCCTACCTCCTTTTTATTTGACGGTTTCCCAGACTTTTGCCGCATACCCTCCGTATATTAGACTTTTTGTTTTACCTCGGGGATACCAAGATGTTGGCTACAGTGGATTGCTTGATTTTTCTCTATTTAAAGAGCAAGTGCTGCTGTTATGTTCCTTGCTCATCTCTTACTTACCATCTCTCTCTTCTCTATCATCATGGATCACCACTGGAAGGCGCCCTCTCTTGGGATCACCAAGGTAAACTGCCATGGTGTCACTCTCGATGTTGCAACTCTGAATGGTAACATCACTGGTCTGGCCGCCATCTTGCGCAGATCTAATGGCAATCTTATCAGCAGCATTGTGGGTTCAGTTCGTAGGTTGTCTCCTCTAGGTAACCAGTTATGGGCCATCTTCTGTGGGATGCGTAGAGCTTTTCTGGACACCACCCGCCAGGTGGTGGTGGAGACTGATAATCTGGAGGCATTTGGGGCCATCAAGTTCCCAAATGCGGCGGCTACGCCGGAAATTGCGAGCATTGTTCAACAGATCAGGATTCTGAAGAGTAATTCCTCCTGGAGCTGCTCTATCCTCTATGTTTACCCTCGTAGAAACAGGGTGGCAACTTACCTGGCTCTCTTGGGTGCTGAGCTCTTTACCCGTCTCTTTTTCTTCACTGAACCCCTGGGTGGAGCAGCAGAGCTTATGGACTTAGACATTGGTCTTGGTCCTCATGACCAGGACCTCATTGAAGCTGAAATGGTTGAGGAGGAGTTGGAGCAGCTTGAAGTGGCCCTGGCAGCTCCTCATGGACCAATGGAGGTAGGGCTGGCTGCGAATTTCTTGGCTGGTGCAGCCTTCCAACTTGCTCCTCAAGCCCCGGAGAATCAAGAAGCTGAGATTCATGACTTTGTGTTTGAAGATGACCTTGACATAGAGGAGGGTGGAGTTGCTGTAGGACTAGTTTTACATATTAGGTCATGCAGTTGTTGTAGGCATGCTAGTAGCTTTTGAGGTAACGTAGGTTTATGGCTGTAAGTTGGTGTTGGTTTCGGTTAGGTTATTATCTTTTGATCTCCCTAGATATAAGCTGGAGATATTATGGGCATCATATGTAGGTGCCTCGGTTTCTTTGTACCACTTCGTGGTTTTCTTATATCTATGCATTCGCTGTTCAAAAAAAACTTGAAACCAAAACAATTCAAAAGTATATATGAATTTCTAAAGCATTCATACATATTGGACGTTTTTAAAAGTTATCATAGATGATCAGTCCATTGATAACCCGGACATTGTTTACACAAATGTCCTATATTAAAATTTGTTCCGGAACTAAAGACTAGCTAGGTCTTTATACATTGCTGGGCCATCTAAAATGGACCTCTTACGCACCCTTCAAGCTGGGCCGTTACAGGGTAACGGACCTCTTACGCAATCAACTAAGCTGGCCGTTATGGGATAACGGACCTCTTACGCAACTCCAATATCTGTTATTTTTGCTTCCCAGTTCTAAATAATTGCATTTTTAAGAAAAGGTTTATTCCATAGGAAGTATACTTAA